>NC_133649.1:205754680-206050850 GCF_009905375.1 Apium graveolens | reverse complement strand
GGGGTCGTCCCGTAAGTGTCAGAGCTGAAACGAATTGAACTCGGTTTCCGAATAATCCTCGTAGGGGGTAGTACACGAGGTATGGAGACAAAATTGAGGGTGACCCGTTTTTTGGATATCTTTTCATAATTTATCCCTATGGATTTATGAAATTGCATTTGCATTCATTTGGGGTCGTCCGGAAGTGAATCGGAGCTGAAACGAATGTAACTCGATTTCCGAATAATCCTCGTAGGGGGTAGTATACGAGGTACGGAGAGAAAATTGAGGTGGCCCATTTTTTGGATATCTTTTAATAATTTGTCCCTAGGGATTTATGAAATTGCATTCGCGTTCATTTGGGGTCATCCGGAAGTGAATCAGAGCTGAAATGAATGGAACTCGGTTTCTGAATAATTCTCGCAGGAGGTAGTACACGAGGTACGGAGAGAAAAATTGAGGTGGCCCGTTTTTTGGATATCTTTTAATAATTTGTCCCTATGGATTTATGAAATTGCATTCGCGTTCATTTGGGGTCGTCCGGAAGTGAATCGGAGATGAAACGAATGGAACTCGGTTTCCGAATAATTCTCGCAGGAGGTAGTACACGAGGTACGGAGAGAAAATTGAGGCGGCCCATTTTTTGGATATCTTTTCATAATTTGTCCCTATGGATTTATGAAATTGCATTCGCGTTCATTTGGGTCGTCCAGAAGTGAATCGGAGCTGAAACGAATGGAACTCGGTTTCCGAATAATCCTCGTAGGGGCTAGTACACGAGTATGGAGACAAAATTGAGGCGACCCGTTTTTTGGATATCTTTTCATAATTTATCCCTATGGATTTATGAAATTGCATTTGCGTTCATTTGGGGTCGTCCGGAAGTGAATCGGAGCTGAAACGAATGTAACTCGATTTCCGAATAATCCTCGTAGGGGGTAGTACACGAGGTACGGAGAGAAAATTGAGGTGGCCCATTTTTGGATATCTTTTCATAATTTGTCCCTATGGATTTATGAAATTGTATTCGCATTCATTTGGGGTCATCCGTAAGTGAATCGGAGGTGAAACGAATGGAACTCGGTTTCCGAATAATCCTCGTAGGGGGTAGTACACGAGGTACGGAGAGAGAATAGAGGCGCCCCATTTTCTGGATATATTTTCATAATTTGTCCCTTTGGATTTATGAAATTGCATTCACGTTCATTTGGGGTCGTCCGTAAGTGAATCAGAGCTGAAACGAATTGAACTCGGTTTCCGAATAATCCTCGTAGGGGGTAGTACACGAGGTATGGAGACAAAATTGAGGCGACCAGTTTTTTGGATATCTTTTCATAATTTATCCCTATGGATTTATGAAATTGCATTTGCGTTCATTTGGGGTCGTCCGGAAGTGAATCGGAGCTGAAACGAATGTAACTCGATTTCCGAATAATCCTCGTAGGGGGTAGTACACGAGGTACGGAGAGAAAATTGAGGTGGCCCGTTTTTTGGATATCTTTTAATAATTTGTCCCTAGGGATTTATGAAATTGCATTCGCGTTCATTTGGGGCCGTCCGGAAGTGAATCAGAGCTGAAACGAATGGAACTCGGTTTCTGAATAATTCTCGCAGGAGGTAGTACACGAGGTACGGAGAGAAAATTGAGGTGGCCCGTTTTTTGGATATCTTTTAATAATTTGTCCCTATGGATTTATGAAATTGCATTCGCGTTCATTTGGGGTCGTCCGGAAGTGAATCGGAGATGAAACGAATGGAACTCGGTTTCCGAATAATTCTCGCAGGAGGTAGTACACGAGGTACGGAGAGAAAATTGAGGCGGCCCATTTTTTGGATATCTTTTCATAATTTGTCCCTATGGATTTATGAAATTGCATTCGCGTTCATTTGGGGTCGTCCAGAAGTGAATCGGAGCTGAAACGAATGGAACTCGGTTTCCGAATAATCCTCGTAGGGGCTAGTACACGAGGTATGGAGACAAAATTGAGGCGACCCGTTTTTTGGATATCTTTTCATAATTTATCCCTATGGATTTATGAAATTGCATTTGCGTTCAGTTGGGGTCGTCCGGAAGTGAATCGGAGCTGAAACGAATGTAACTCGATTTCCGAATAATCCTCGTAGGGGGTAGTACACGAGGTACGAAGAGAAAATTGAGGTGGCCCATTTTTTGGATATCTTTTCATAATTTGTCGCTATGGATTTATGAAATTGTACTCGCATTCATTTGGGGTCGTCCGTAAGTGAATTAGAGCTTAAACGAATGGAACTCGGTTTCCGAATAATCCTCGTAGGGTGTAGTACACGAGGTACGGAGAGAAAATTGAGGCGGCCCGTTTTTTGGATATCTTTTAATAATTTGTCCCTATGGATTTATGAAATTACATTCGCGTTCATTTGGGGTCGTCCGTAAGTGAATCGGAGCTGAAACGAATGGAACTCGGTTTTCGAATAATCCTCGTAGGGGGTAGTACACGAGGTACGGAGAGAGAATTGAGGCGCCCCATTTTCTGGATATATTTTCATAATTTGTCCCTATGGATTTATGAAATTGCATTCACGTTCATTTGGGGTCGTCCGTAAGTGACTCGGAGCTGAAACGAATGGAACTCGGTTTCCGAATAATCCTCGTAGGGGGTAGTACACGAGGTATGGAGACAAAATTGAGGCGACCCGTTTTTTGGATATCTTTTCATAATTTGTCCCTATGGATTTATGAAATTGTATTCGCATTCATTTGGGGTCGTCCGGAAGTGAATCGGAGCTGAAACGAATGGAACTCGGTTTCCGAATAATTCTCGCAGGAGGTAGTACACGAGGTACGGAGAGAAAATTGAGGCGGACCATTTTTTGGATATCTTTTCATAATTTGTCCCTATGGATTTATGAAATTGCATTCGCATTCATTTGGGGTCGTCCAGAAGTGAATCGGAGCTGAAACGAATGAAACTCGGTTTCCCAATAATCCTCGTAGGGGCTAGTACACGAGGTATGGAGACAAAATTGAGGCGACCCGTTTTTTGGATATCTTTTCATAATTTATCCCTATGGATTTATGAAATTGCATTTGCGTTCATTTGGGGTCGTCCGGAAGTGAATCGGAGCTGAAACGAATGTAACTCGATTTCCGAATAATCCTCGTAGGGGGTAGTACACGAGGTACGGAGAGAAAATTGAGGTGGCCCATTTTTTGGATATCTTTTCATAATTTGTCCCTATGGATTTATGAAATTGTATTCACATTCATTTGGGGTCGTCCGTAAGTGAATTAGAGCTGAAACGAATGGAACTCGGTTTCTGAATAATCCTCGTAGGGTGTAGTACACGAGGTACGGAGAGAAAATTGAGGCGGCCCGTTTTTTGGATATCTTTTAATAATTTGTCCCTATGGATTTATGAAATTGCATTCGCGTTCATTTGGGGTCGTCCGTAAGTGAATCGGAGTTGAAACGAATGGAACTCGGTTTTCGAATAATCCTCGTAGGGGGTAGTACACGAGGTATGGAGACAAAATTGAGGCGACCCGTGTTTTGGATATCTTTTCATAATTTATCCCTATGGATTTATGAAATTGCATTCACGTTCATTTGGGGTCGTCCGTAAGTGAATCGGAGCTGAAACGAATTGAACTCGGTTTCCGAATAATCCTCGTAAGGGGTAGTACACGAGGTATGGAGACAAAATTGAGGCGACCCGTTTTTTGGATATCTTTTCATAATTTAACCCTATGGATTTATGAAATTGCATTTGCGTTCATTTGGGGTCGTCCGGAAGTGAATCGGAGCTGAAACGAATGTAACTCGATTTCCGAATAATCCTCGTAGGGGGTAGTACACGAGGTACGGAGAGAAAATTGAGGTGGCCCGTTTTTTGGATATCTTTTAATAATTTGTCCCTATGGATTTATGAAATTGCATTCGAGTTCATTTGGGGTCGTCCGGAAGTGAATCGGAGCTGAAACGAATGGAACTCAGTTTCCGAATAATCCTCGTAGGGGGTAGTACACGAGGTACGGAGAGAGAATAGAGACGCTCCATTTTCTGGATATATTTTCATAATTTGTCCCTTTGGATTTATGAAATTGCATTCACGTTCATTTGGGGTCATCCGTAAGTGAATCGGAGCTGAAACGAATTGAACTCGGTTTCCGAATAATCCTCGTAGGGGGTAGTACACGAGGTATGGAGACAAAATTGAGGCGACCCGTTTTTTGGATATCTTTTCATAATTTATCCCTATGGATTTATGAAATTGCATTTGCGTTCATTTGGGGTCGTCCGGAAGTGAATCGGAGCTGAAACGAATGTAACTCGATTTCCGAATAATCCTCGTAGGGGGTAGTACACGAGGTACGAAGAGAAAATTGAGGTGGCCCATTTTTTGGATATCTTTTCATAATTTGTCCCTATGGATTTATGAAATTGTATTCGCATTCATTTGGGGTCGTCCGTAAGTGAATCGGAGGTGAAACAAATGGAACTCGGTTTTCGAATAATCCTCGTAGGGGGTAGTACACGATGTAATAACCCCAAATTTTTTCAACTTTTTGTAACCCTTGTGAATAGTGTTTTAGCTGAATGAAGAAACTTTTCACGCCACACTATGTAGGGGTTCTGTTATGGATATTCTGGGATATTATTAGTACTCTATGTAGTATATAAGTGTATGTAAAGATCGTCAGAATCCAATTCCGAACACTTTGGTTTTTCCCGGAAATCCACAAGATACGGAGAGAATTGAGTATAAGGTAACAGGATAAAAAGGATTTAAATTAAAGGATTATAATAGAGGATCATAAAAAGGAATATAATGTATTGAGAAAGGTTAAGGGAACCTAAGTAATAAGATCCCGGGTATGATCCTTCAAACGATAAACGAGAACGAAAGTTAAGCGAACCGTATAACAGATCAGCGGTCATTAGGCAAACGATTAGGAAGTTAATCAAAGGGATTAGTGGGAATGATGTCATCCAACCAATAGAAAGAGGACAAGGAAGGGAGGATGACATCATGAG
This sequence comes from Apium graveolens, assembly GCF_009905375.1. Lineage (NCBI taxonomy): Eukaryota > Viridiplantae > Streptophyta > Magnoliopsida > Apiales > Apiaceae > Apium > Apium graveolens. The sequence continues at coordinate 206,045,856 of NC_133649.1, read as the reverse complement.
GATGACATAAGCATGACATGGGAAGGAAGGAGGTGTGGTGGCTTTGTAACCACACAAATTCAAGGGCAAAAAGGTAATTGACTAAAGCAAGCACAAAAACCAAGCAACCAAACCAAGCAAAAATCATTTTCATCAAAAATCAAAAAGCAACCAAGGCTTTGTTCTTGAAGCTCTCGGCTTTTACTATTCATAAGGCAAGAACAATTCAAAACTCAAGATCCAAGCTTCCTAAATTGGTAAGATAATTCCCTAATCATCTTCATGCTTAGTTAGGACTATATCATGAGTTTAATCCATTAATTCCTTCTCAATCTTCTTCATTTAATCAAAGAAGAAGACTATGAATAGTGTTTTCAAGTTTTTTAACTTGAAGTTTTCTTGTTTTTCTTGAAGATCCAAGCTTTCCTAAGACTTCTCAAAGCTTCTTAAGGCTTCCTAGCTCATCCCACCACTTCAAGGAAGGTATACCATCTCCAAACCCTAGATCCCTATGTATTATAAGATGATTTTGATTAGTAGGATGATATTGTAGCTTGTTGTTGTGATTTAGAGTTTGGGATTTGGAATGGTAGTAAAATGGAATGGTAAATGTTGTGGTTTTGATTAAAAGAACTTAAGTATGGTTAAATTAAGCTTAGGCATAAGTATAAATGATTAAATTGAATTGGTTGGGGTTGTTATGATGTGATGAGGATGGATGTTGGTTGTATGTTGGATTTGAGGTTGGTTTGTGGTTGGTTTTGAATGGTTAAAATTGGGAAATCGCGTAAACATAGCCGTCGTAACGTCCGATTTTCTTTGGACTGTTTTTGTGCATAGCATTAGGACCCGAGAACCCCCTGCTAGATTATGACCACTGCCATGTTTAGATAGCTCATGTTACGAGCTTCGTTTTGATATGTAGTTCGTTCGATTCCGATGCACGGTTTAGGAGAAACGACCGTTTCAAGTAACGGCGTTTCGCGAACGAAACTTTTTCCCTCGCCTTACTTTGAAACATAGGTTAAAGACCAAAAAGGGTTAATTAATGTATGAAACATTTATGGTAAGTGTGTTAGGCAGTTGGTAAGACACTCGCGAAGGAATCGCTTTAAAACTCGTAAAGGTTAAATTATTAAAAATGGTGGAGCCGCGGGTACCCGAGTGACTTAAGCAAATCAGTGAGCGCAAAACAAGCGTTAGAGTCTAAGTTAGTTAAAGTATAGATTTACAAGTGATTTTGGTTTAATTCCAACTTACTTGTTGTTTATAGGTTATCAGACTCGTCCCGAGCTTTTCTCACCCCCAAGTCGCTCAGGCAAGTATTATATCCGTTATACTGTTGTTGTGATGTATACATTTGTATATGCATGATCTTGCGATAAATGCATATTGGTTATTTAGCAAATTCTTGCGATATATTGTAGCATGTGATATGGTATATATGCATGCCTGTTTCATATTCTTGAAATATATATCTGTTGGTTCAGTTGATAATACCTATGCTAGAGAATAGCGGTAACTTGCATATACCCTTAGTATAGGGACCCAAAGGTGAAAATATTTTCTAAAAACCGGGAGTCGAGGATCCCGAGTAATCTTGTATATATGGATATGGATATATATATATATATATATTTATATATATATATGGTTATAGTTTTCCAAACTATTAATCGAATAAGGTTTATTCGATAACTTTAGCTTTATTTTATTATTGAATATTATTTTGAATATTCATTCGAGGGCTTATGACTCTTTTATATTATTTATTGAATATTATTTGAATATTCATTCGAAGGCTTATGACTCAGTATATATTATTTAATGAATATTATTTGAATATTCATTTGAGGATCTATGACTCCGATTATTTGCTGAAATATATTCTTTATTTTATTAAAGAATAAGGTGTTAATAATCAAACTTATTTTCGATTATTCAAATAAGGATAATACTTTCATATAAGTATATCTTTGGTTATTTAATACTCGTTTCAAGTATAAGTTTTAATACTTCTACTTCAATTATTTTTATAAAGATTATTCTTTATGGGAATATTATTTAAATAATAATATTCAGTCATTTTCTAAATATTCTGGGGACTGATTTACTTCATTAAATCAGCTTTACTCCAAACACTCTTTAAAGTGTTTTCGAGTCTTCAAAATGATTTTTAAAGTCAGAGCGGATCCCAAAACTCATTTTTATATTTAAGATCTTCCTTTTTAAGGGGATTTAAATACTCGCTCAAAACCTGGGGAATCCGGCTCTGTGGTGTATTTTATATTCGCAACGAGGTTGCAGTTTTGGTAAATGAATTGATTACTTGCCCAACGTTCGGGAAGTAAGCCCATCTAATTGAGTCGGCATAAGCGACAGGCCGGGGTACGGTCTATGAATGTGTAAGTGGCTGGGTGGCAGTCCATCAACGCGTGAGGGGCCGGGTAACGGTCTAGCGCGAGGTCCTAATGCAGCCAGGGTGATGACCGGTGAGGAATTCATCCATCTACAGTAGAAAAGGTTACTTATTGGTATCTTTGCCTGATCAGCAAGATATCTGGTTTATGCCAAAATTCTTTTCCTTTCCAAAATTCATTGGATGTTTCAAACTCTGTTCATACTTTACATAACAGAGGTTCCAGGAAATGTTTTAGAGATATATATATGTGAATATATATATATCGGGACTAAATAAAGTATCTCATAACTTTTTCATTCAATAATATTTCAAAGATTGAATCTATTCAAGTCTTAACTTGTGGTCTCATCTATGGGATGTTTTTCTTAAAACTTATAATACTTTGAACGGTGGTAGTTCAAGTAGCTTTATAAATGATATAAGTGTGGTGAAGTATTGGTAACTTCATTCCTTGTTTTTACTTATATCTAGTAAGTAATTATCTTACACACGATAAAGATTCTAGTAAGTATCCATTTAGATACTTATATTATTGTTATCACTATGTATTATCTTGCGAGCTGTAAGGCTCACTCTTGCTTTATTTCTTCATCACACAACAACAGTTAGGAGAGATGGCCAGACTCCAGCAGACCCAGCGCAAGCGCGTGGGAAGCGTCCCGCGTCTTCCCGATGATGTTGTAGCTGCTATAGCTGCAGAGGTAGATCCATTGTAGTTCAGACCATCTACTTTTGAGAATCAAATTATGTATAAGTATAACTTGTGGCAGATAATGGCAATTAACTGTAAATTTATCAAGTAATCATTTTGGGTTGTAATAACTTTTAAATGGTGGATTCAAAGACTTGTACTTATTTCAATTTCATCTCCGAGACTATAACGGGTTGTGGTGTGTGTTAGTATGGGGTCACAGCATGAGGTTATTTATTATTAATTAAGTGAAGTGATATTGTGGAAAGAAAGACCGTGACAACCCGGATCCCCGACCCCGGATCTGGGGGTGTTACAGAAATGGTATCAGAGCTAAGCGTTATAAACCTCATAGATGATGCGTCGATATAATAACAAACTCACAAAGATAATAAGAACTCTTGCCAAGTTCATGGTCGGACTACTTAAAGTAGTGCTGACAGTTAAAACCCTTACGGGAACCCTTATAAGTATCATGATAGTAACTTAGCTCGTTTAATGTGTAGGCGCCTGAGATAGAGGACCCTGAGATGTTCGAGCGTGAGCATGACGAGGCATTGCTAGATGTTGAGGATCAGGAGGAGCCTGAGATGGAGGAGGATGAGGAGGACCCCTCAGAGGAGTCAGAGACAAAGGTTATTGCTATTCCAGATGAGGAGGACCCGGATGAGGTCCCAGTAGCTGAGGAGCGTGTTGGACCTATGGTAGTGTATGCTGGTATCCCTTTACCCACACTTCCGGTGGTCAGAGCCCCTACCCCTCCACCACTATCCTGGATTCCTGATGATGACATCTCAGAGACCCATACTTCCGAGCCTAGGCAGACCGAGGAGGCACCCTCAGCGGCTCCGGATTCACCACCTCTTGACCCTGCCCACAGGCAGTCTTCGTTAGCTCATGGATATGTTCAGGATGTATTGAGGACCCGAGTGGCTGTTGCCGAGGGCCGACTAGATGAGGCCAGGAGGGAGTTGGATGTAGAGAGGGCGGGTAGGCGTACCCGAGCTTATGAGACTAGGGCTTCTATACCCCGATCCTTGAGGAGGGAGCTTACGGGGATAGAGCTCACGTCCCGAGCGAGACTCAGATCTCTCCAGGGGGACAGGCATGGTAGGATCTCCAGGCGGCAGGCCGACTATATCTTCCGTCGTGCGATGGAAAGGGTTTGGGAGCTGACCCGCTCCGGTGTGTGATTCAGGATTGATGATGGAATAGTCTAGTTGTCTAGTTAGCCGAGGCCTTAGTAAGAGCCAATTTTCCGGGATAGTTGACTTGTATATAGCATCCCTTTTTCTGACTAGACAGATAGACTCTTGTGTATCACTTTTGGGATAGATGACTGTAGCACTGTTGTACTTTTGACCAGATCAAACTATGTATTTCTCGCATTATGTATATATTTGTTTCCTTTTGGTTCAGTTCCATAGTGACGGGATCACTGTTTTATCATTATTATTATTGCAGTTCGTATTAGAACTTTCTTAAAATAATAGAATTGCGATATATGTTCTCCCCATTATAAGAGCTGTGCAAGGCACAATGTTGTATATGATTGTGACCTAACGTTGAATTTTCCCAATAATTGTTTTTATTATTATCAGAATCATGCCGCCAAGAAAGATTGGAACTAGGGCGAACCCTGGATCTGAGGACCAGGGAAGCCATAATCAGGACAATAGAAACCAAGAACACAGTGAAGAGGAAGATGAGGATTATGTGGAACAGGATGACTCCCTGTATGAAGAGGAAGAGGAAACATATAATGTCGAGGGATTTGAGATAGAGGCTGAAGAAGGAGAAACCGAGGTTGAGCAACCAGTACCAAACCCAGGCATGGATCCCATGAGCCAGTTCATGCAACTCCTAAGGCAGAATTTGGAACGTCAACCCAACCCACCCCCTCAAGGAAGTAACAATGCAGTGGCAAACTCTTTCAGGGCTTTTAAGTCCCTTAAGCCCCCTGAGTTCCACGGATCAGCCGACCCAGTTGAGGCAAGAGCATGGTTAAAGGAAATGGAGAAATCTTTTGAGATTTTGAGTACCGAGGAGGCACAGAAGACTGTATTTGCTACCTACCTTCTGAAAGGAGAAGCTAACTACTGGTGGGAGGCCAAGAAAAACATGGAGACAGATGCTATTATAACCTGGGAGAGATTTAGTCAGTTGTTTCTGGGAAAGTATTCCCGAGGTTTATGGAAAACCAGATGGAGCTCAAGTTCTTGGAGCTAAAGCAGAATAACTTGTCTGTAGCAGAGTACGAGGCGAAATTTACTGAGTTATCAAGGTTTGTGCCGGAGTTTGTGAGCACCGAGGAAAAGAAAGCTAGGAGGTTTCAGCAGGGACTGAAACCGTGGATTCAGAATAGGGTGGCAATCCTTGAGCTTACGGACTATGCCACTCTGGTGCAAAAGGCAACGATTGTAGAAGTTGGAAGTGAACAGATGCAGAAGGAAAGAGAGAAGAAAGGAATAAAGAGGAAAAGTATGAGCATGGGTGGAGGTTCCCCAGGAAGGAGCTTCCCAACTAGATTTAATCGAGGAGCAGTGTCCCTACCAGGAAGGAACAGTGGGTTTAAGCGGCCAATGAGTGTGAGTGTGAGCCAGGGCGGCCATAAGTCAAGAATGTCCTATTCCAACCAGTCTCGACCCCCATTGCCAGCCTGTAACATATGTGGAAGGAATCACACTGGGGAGTGTAAAGAAAGGCCAGTAACCTGTTTTAAGTGCGGTCGGGAAGGCCACTACTCAAATAAATGCCCTTCGTCAGCCCCTGCCGTCGTTCCAACCACCAATTGTCATCGGTGTGGACGCCCGGGTCATTGGAAGAGGGAATGCCCAATGAACAAACCAGCAGCTTCGGGAGCAAGCAGGGCTGCTTCTAATAAGCCACCTACTGTGAGGACTTTCAACATGACAGTCCAGGATGCTATGAAAGATTCAGATGTGATAGCAGGTACCCTTTCTCTAAATTCAGTCAGTGCAAATGTTTTATTTGATTCGGGAGCAACTAAATCTTTTATATCAAAGGACCTTGCGCGTAAGTTAAGACTTAAGGCTGAACCCTTGATAGAACCCTTACAAGTAGAAATAGCCAATCATGAAATTATTCCTGTTAACCAGATTCACCCCGCCTGTGAGATAGGCATAGGGGAGCAATCTTTCAGTGTTGATCTGAGTCCTTTTAAATTAGGGGAGTTTGATGTGATTTTGGGAATGGACTGGCTATCTAGCAACGATGCTCAGATAGACTGTAAAGGGAAGAAAGTTAAGTTAAATATCCCCGGGAAGAAAGAAGTTATATTTAGAGGAAAGAGGCAGACGCAGAAATTTTTGACTATGGCCCAGGCCAAAGGATGCTACGAAAAGGAAGTGAGGCTTACCTAGCCTATGTGGTGGACACGCAGAAGGAGGTGCCCAACTTACAAGATATTCCAGTAGTCAACGAATTTGAAGATGTATTCCCACAAGACCTTCCGGGATTACCACCCGATAGAGTGATTGAATTTGCTATTGAGTTGGCCCCAGGGACGGCGCCAGTTTCAAAAGCACCTTACCGGTTAGCCCCGTTAGAAATGAAGGAATTAGCTATCCAATTGCAGGAACTCTTGGATAAGGGTATGATAAGACCCAGTGTGTCTCCGTGGGGAGCACCAGTTTTATTTATTAAGAAGAAAGATGGGAGCATGAGGTTGTGCATAGACTATCGAGAGTTGAACAAGCTAACCATAAAGAACAGGTACCCATTACCTAGAATAGACGATCTGTTCGACCAGCTAAAGGATGCTGTTTATTTTTCCAAGATCGACCTGAGAACTGGATATCACCAACTAAAGATTAAACCCGAAGATATTTCCAAGATAGCGTTCCGTACCAGGTATGGGCATTATGAGTTCTTGGTAATGTCCTTTGGATTAACCAACGCCCCAGCGGCTTTCATGGATTTAATGAATAGAGTATTTAAGAAGTACTTGGACAAGTGTGTGATAGTTTTTATCAATGATATTTTGATCTACTCAAGGACTGAGGCAGAACATGCAGAGCATTTGAGGATAGCTCTAGGAATACTCAGAGAGGAACAGTTATATGCCAAATTCTCGAAGTGTGAATTCTGGCGGAATGAAGTACAGTTATTAGGACATGTGATCAATAAAGAAGGAGTATTGGTCGACCCCTCCAAGATAGAGGCGGTCTCAAATTGGGAAAGGCCAACCACACCCACAGAGGTAAGTAGTTTCATAGGATTGGCCAGCTACTATCGAAGATTTGTACAGGACTTTGCGAAGATCGCAGCCCCTTTGACACGACTTACTCGTAAGACAGAGAAGTTTGAATGGACGGAGAAATGCGAGAACAGTTTTCAGAAATTAAAGAAAAGGTTGATAACGGCTCCGGTATTGGCATTGCCGGACGGAAAAGGAGATTTTGTGATATATAGTGACGCGTCGCACAAAGGATTAGGATGTGTGCTTATGCAGCACGGTAGAGTTATTGCGTATGCGTCGAGACAACTGAAGGAATACGAGGTTAGATATCCTACTCATGACCTTGAGCTCGCGGCAATAGTATTTGCTTTAAAAATTTGGAGGCACTACTTGTATGGAGAGAAGTGCGAGATTTTCACAGACCATAAGAGCCTCAAGTACATATTTACGCAGAAAGAGCTTAACATGCGCCAGAGGAGATGGTTAGAACTAATCAAGGACTATGATTGTGAGATTCTCTATCATCCAGGGAAAGCCAATGTGGTGGCTGATGCCCTTAGTAGAAAGGAAAGACTCAGAATGATAACGACTTTGGAAGAATTAATGAGAGATTTTGAGAGAATGGAAATAGAAGTAAAGGTAACCGGAACCGGAACTGAAAAGCTTTTTGAGATCTCAATGCAGCCAGAGTTATTGGAAAAGATCAGATTGTGCCAGGAGAAAATAATGAATGAAGGCAGAGAGTCAATGACTGGAGAGGAGATCCATACTGAGAAAGATGATAAAGGGATAATGAGGTACTCCTACCGAATTTGGGTTCCGAATGTTCAAGAACTAAAAGATGAGATTTTGGATGAAAGCCATAGTTCAAGGTATTCCATTCACCCAGGAAGTACCAAGATGTATAGGGATTTGAAGGAATATTACTGGTGGCCCAACATGAAGAGGGACGTAGCAGAATGGGTAAACAAGTGTTTGACTTTCCAAAGAGTAAAGGCAGAGCACCAGAGACCCAGTGGACTCTTGCGACCCCTGGAGATTCCCGAATGGAAATGGGAACAGATAGCGATGGATTTTGTTGTAGGCTTGCCAAGGACGAAAGCCAATCACGACGCCATTTGGGTAATTATAGACCGACTGACAAAGTCAGCTCATTTCATTCCTATCAATGAGAGATACACAGTCGATAGACTGGTGGACATTTACCTTAAGGAAATAGTGACGTGACATGGAGTCCCAGCGTCCATTGTCTCAGACCGAGACCCTAGGTTCAACTCCAGATTTTGGAGGAGCTTTCAGGAGTGTGCGGGGACCAAGTTAAATATGAGTACCGCGTACCAGCCCCAAACGGATGGACAGAGTGAAAGGACCATCCAGACACTAGAGGATATGTCGAGAGTCTGTGCAATAGACCTTAAAGGAAGTTGGGATGATCACTTGCCGTTGATCGAGTTTTCTTATAACAATAGCTTTCATGCTAGCATAGGAATGCCGCCTTATGAGGCCCTGTACGGAAGAAGGTGTCGATCTCCCTTATACTGGGATGAAGTAGGAGAGCGGAAGATGCTCGGACCCGAAGTGGTCCAAAGGACCAAAGATATAGTGGATCTTATCAGAGGTCGACTTGTAGCAGCCCAAGACAGACAAAAGAAATATGCAGACCTAGCCCGAAAGGACAAGGAATATGAAGTAGGGGACTTAGTACTGCTGAAAGTATTCCCTTGGAAGGGATTAATGAGGTTCGGAAAGAAAGGAAAACTAAGCCCAAGATACATTGGACCTTTTGAGATATTAAGACGGATTGGAAAGTTAGCTTACGAGCTAGCCCTACCCCCTAATTTGCAACAAGTTCATAATGTGTTCCATGTGTCAATGCTAAGGAGGTATCATCGGGATGCCAGGCACATAGTGGAGTACGAGCAGGTGGATATGCAGCCAGATCTAACTTACGTGGAGAAGCCAGTAAGGATTATGGATAAGAAGGAGCAGGTGCTTCGGAACAAAGTGATCAAGCTAGTCAGAGTACTATGGCAGAATCATAATGTGGAAGAATCAACTTGGGAACTAGAGAGCACAATGCTAGAAAAGTACCCCCATTTGTTTTCTGTTTGATTCCGGGATGGAATCCTTTTAAGGAGGGGAGACTGTAATAACCCCAAAATTTTTCAACTTTTTGTAACCCTTGTGAATAGTGTTTTAGCTGAATGAAGAAACTTTTCATGCCACACTATGTAGGGGTTCTGTTATGGATATTCTGGGATATTATTAGTACTCTATGTAGTATATAAGTGTATGTAAAGATCGTCAGAATCCAATTCCGAACACTTTGGTTTTTCCCGGAAATCCACAAGATACAGAGAGAATTGAGTATAAGGTAACAGGATAAAAAGGATTTAAATTAAAGGATTATAATAGAGGATCATAAAAAGGAATATAATGTATTGAGAAAGGTTAAGGGAACCTAAGTAATAAGATCCCGGGTATGATCCTTCAAACGATAAACGAGAACGAAAGTTAAGCGAACCGTATAACAGATCAGCGGTCATTAGGCAAACGATTAGGAAGTTAATCAAAGGGATTAGTGGGAATGATGTCATCCAACCAATAGAAAGAGGACAAGGAAGGGAGGATGACATCATGAGGATGACATAGGCATGACATGGAAAGGAGGAGGTGTGGTGGCTTTGTAACCACACAAATTCAAGGGCAAAAAGGTAATTGACTAAAGCAAGCATAAAAACCAAGCAACCAAGCCAAGCAAAAATCATTTTCATCAAAAATCAAAAGCAACCAAGGCTTTGTTCTTGAAGCTCTCGGCTTTTACTATTCATAAGGCAAGAACAATTCAAAACTCAAGATCCAAGCTTCCTAAATTGGTAAGATAATTCCCTAATCATCTTCATGCTTAGTTAGGACTATATCATGAGTTTAAGCCATTAATTCCTTCTCAATCTTCTTCATTTAATCAAAGAAGAAGACTATGAATAGTGTTTTCAAGTTTTTTAACTTGAAGTTTTCTTGTTTTTCTTGAAGATCCAAGCTTTCCTAAGACTTCTCAAAGCTTCTTAAGGCTTCCTAGATCATCCCACCACTTCAAGGAAGGTATACCATCTCCAAACCCTAGATCCCTATGTATTATAAGATGATTTTGATTAGTAGGATGATATTGTAGCTTGTTGTTGTGATTTAGAGTTTGGGATTTGGAATGGTAGTAAAATGGAATGGTAAATGTTATGGTTTTGATTAAAAGAACTTAAGTATGGTTAAATTAAGCTTAGGCATAAGTATAAATGATTAAATTGAATTGGTTGGGGTTGTTATGATGTGATGAGGATGGATGTTGGTTGTATGTTGGATTTGAGGTTGGTTTGTGGTTGGTTTTGAATGGTTAAAATTGGGAAATCGCGTAAACATAGCCGTCGTAACGTCCGATTTTCTTTGGACTGTTTTTGTGCATAGCATTAGGACCCGAGAACCCCCTGCTAGATTATGACCACTGCCATGTTTAGATAGCTCATGTTACGAGCTTCGTTTTGATATGTAGTTCGTTCGATTCCGATGCACGGTTTAGGAGAAACGACTGTTTCAAGTAACGGCGTTTCGCGAACGAAACTTTTTCCCTCGCCTTACTTTGAAACATAGGTTAAAGACCAAAAAGGGTTAATTAATGTATGAAACATTTATGGTAAGTGTGTTAGGCAGTTGGTAAGACACTCGCGAAGGAATTTCTTTAAAACTCGTAAAGGTTAATTATTAAAATGGTGGAGCCGCGGGTACCCGAGTGACTTAAGCAAATCAGTGAGCGCAAAACAAGCGTTAGAGTCTAAGTTAGTTAAAGTATAGATTTACAAGTGATTTTGGTTTAATTCCAACTTACTTGTTGTTTATAGGTTATCAGACTCGTCCCGAGCCTTTCTCACCCCCAAGTCGCTCAGGCAAGTATTCTATCCGTTATACTGTTGTTGTGATGTATACATTTGTATATGCATGATCTTGCGATAAATGCATATTGGTTATTTAGCAAATTCTTGCGATATATTGTAGCATGTGATATGGTATATACGCATGCCTGTTTCATATTCTTGAAATATATATCTGTTGGTTCAGTTGATAATACCTATGCTAGAGAATAGCGGTAACTTGCATATACCCTTAGTATAGGGACCCAAAGGTGAAAATATTTTCTAAAAACCGGGAGTCGAGGATCCCGAGTAATCTTGTATATATGGATATGGATATATATATATATATTTATTATATATATATATGGTTATAGTTTTCCAAACTATTAATCGAATAAGGTTTATTCGATAACTTTAGCTTTATTTATTATTGAATATTATTTTGAATATTCATTCGAGGGCTTATGACTCTTTTATATTATTTATTGAATATTATTTGAATATTCATTCGAAGGGCTTATGACTCAGTATATATATTAATGAATATTATTTGAATATTCATTTGAGGATCTATGACTCCGACTATTTGCTGAAATATATTCTTTATTTTATTAAAGAATAAGGTGTTAATAATCAAACTTATTTTCGATTATTCAAATAAAGATAATACTTTCATATAAGTATATCTTTGGTTATTTAATACTCGTTTCAAGTATAAGTTTTAATACTTCTACTTCAATTATTTTTATAAAGATTATTCTTTATGGGAATATTATTTAAATAATAATATTCAGTCATTTTTCTAAATATTCTGGGGACTGATTTACTTCATTAAATCAGCTTTACTCCAAACACTCTTTAAAGTGTTTTCGAGTCTTCAAAATGATTTTTAAAGTCAGAGCGGATCCCAAAACTCATTTTTATATTTAAGATCTTCCTTTTTAAGGGATTTAAATACTCGCTCAAAACCTGGGGAATCCGGCTCTGTGGTGTATTTTATATTCGCAACGAGGTTGCAGTTTTGGTAAATGAATTGATTACCTTGCCCAACGTTCGGGAAGTAAGCCCATCTAATTGAGTCGGCATAAGCGACAGGCCGGGGTACGGTCTATGAATGTGTAAGTGGCTGGGTGGCAGTCCATCAACGCGTGAGGGGCCGGGTAACGGTCTAGCGCGAGGTCCTAATGCGGCCAGGGTGATGACCGGTGAGGAATTCCTCCATCTACAGTAGAAAAGGTTACTTATTGGTATCTTTGCCTGATCAGCAAGATATCTGGTTTATGCCAAAATTCTTTTCCTTTCCAAAATTCATTGGATGTTTCAAACTCTGTTCATACTTACATAACAGAGGTTCCAGGAAATGTTTTAGAGATATATATATGTGGATATATATATATATATCGGGACTAAATAAAGTATCTCATAACTTTTTCATTCAATAATATTTCAAAGATTGAATCTATTCAAGTCTTAACTTGTGGTCTCATCTATGGGATGTTTTTCTTAAAACTTATAATACTTTGAACGGTGGTAGTTCAAGTAGCTTTATAAATGATATAAGTGTGGTGAAGTATTGGTAACTTCATTCCTTGTTTTACTTATATCTAGTAAGTATTATCTTACACACGATAAAGATTCTAGTAAGTATCCATTTAGATACTTATATTATTGTTATCACTATGTATTATCTTGCGAGCTGTAAGGCTCACTCTTGCTTTATTTCTTCATCACACAACAACAGTTAGGAGAGATGGCCAGACTCCAGCAGACCCAGCGCAAGCGCGTGGGAAGCGTCCCGCGTCTTCCCGATGATGTTGTAGCTGCTATAGCTGCAGAGGTAGATCCATTGTAGTTCAGACCATCTACTTTTGAGAATCAAATTATGTATAAGTATAACTTGTGGCAGATAATGGCAATTAACTGTAAATTTATCAAGTAATCATTTTGGGTTGTAATAACTTTTAAATGGTGGATTCAAAGACTTGTACTTATTTCAATTTCATCTCTGAGACTATAACGGGTTGTGGTGTGTGTTAGTATGGGGTCACAGCATGAGGTTATTTATTATTAATTAAGTGAAGTGATATTGTGGAAAGAAAGACCGTGACAACCCGGATCCCCGACCCCGGATCTGGGGGTGTTACAGTGTTGTGAGTCATTATGCATTTAACGTCTATTCTGTTTATAAACTTGTGATTGTTTTGATGAAAGATAAGTTATGGTTATTGATCTAGTTTCGAGAGTATATCTATTAAGCATCCCACATACGCACGTTCTGGTTTGTGAGTTGTTTTGAGATTATTCAAACTGTTTTGAGTTATTGCATTCTTAGAGGCGTTGGCTTATTCATTTGGTTATAGTTATTTGTGGGGATCAATTGCATTATCATTTAGTGCATTCATGTAGTTGCATTCATGCATTAGGTTTGTTTTATAGATTTGAGTCTGTTTATGCTTGAGGACAAGCATCGATTCAAGTTTGGGGGTGTGATAATGGATTTTATATCTACTTGAAATGCTTCATTACAGGCTTAAGTTGGTATTTTGGACTCATTTTTGGTATTTTTGATGTGTTTTTGTGTTATTGCATTTCAGGTTTCAGTTAAATGAAGAAAGAAGCTTTTCAAAGAAATATTCTGAAAAGAGATCAGAATTGGAAGCTGAACCATTCTCAAGTTGTAAACAATCTCGTTAGCTTCGCGTGGGCAGTTGAATCGCCTAATTATGATGAGCAGAACTCAAGATATGGCCAAAAGAAGAATTATCAGAAATTTTCCAGAATGTCAGCGCGGCCTGTGGCGCCCCCAAACCCGGTCAGAAATTTGGGGTCCACACACACACACCTTATTTATAACCTGCTTATAATAATAATAAAGATAATAATAATATGCAGTGACCCTACTTACCGACTACCACGGATCACAACAGGTTAAAGTATGTACATAAGCCCACACACACACTTTATATTACAAACGTCCAAATCCCAACTATTCAAACTCAGAACTGAATATTAAACATTAATACAACTTTTACAAACTTAAATTATCTCAAAAGCTGTCAGCTAGCTTAACTCGATCAACCTGGACCCTAGCTCTCGCACTGGATTGGGGATCCTCGCTACCAACTGGTTCCTTCTTAACTGGAAAAGAACATAAACAACATCGCACAAATGAGCTAACTAGCTCAGCAAGTCACAATGACAAGATTGAGAATAATGATCATCAAGTGAAAAGGTTAAGGTATCAAGTGAACAATGATTAATGATTAGAATTGGAAATATATTTTTATTTTAAAAAACCAAGGTTAGGCTGCTGATCAGTCACGCACAAACCCCGAGCAAGGCACACAGCTCTCCTCTAATTACTGGATCCAAGGCACACATTGGCCTAACCTGACCACCAATCTGGTCTGGTCACGAATCTGGTCTACAATTTTATAAAAACAATCCATTCTATCATAATAACAGAATAAAACTGTAAAGCAATAAAACAAAAGTTATAAGCAACATTGGATGTTCAATAATGAAATGTTTCAATATCTTCAAAAAGGATCAATATAGCAATTTCAAAGAATGGTTGTTAGGTAATGAAAGAATTGGATAACAAAGGAATTAAAGTTTCAAGGTTGCAAGGATTGGTCTTTCAAAGCATAAGGTACAATGGTTTGAGTATGTAAGCAATTGATTAACGTGTTTTGGCATTTAGTTTGTATGTATTTGTGAAGTAGTATCTTATATCTGTGGTTCGTATTCGGGTATACAACAATCAATGGTTCAGAAAGAATAAGGTTTCCGACTCAAAGATCAACAACTGGAATCAAGGTTTAGTGGTTCAGGTGCTTCAAAGCACTTGCAATATAAAACAGGACTATCAATCAACTACAATATACCTCGAGGAAAGTTCAGAACACTTGCCTGATATTAGCTTGCTATACTTCTCTAACTTCCAATTACAATCTCAAAACTCCTCGATTATCTGTTTCCCTTTCCTACGCCTTGCCTCTTCTGCTCACATATCATAAACATCTATCAATGCTCAACTCATACGATTCTATTGATATACACTTCTATCTACCCTTCGTTTTACCCAAATCCGATTAACGAATTGAAAGTTATGCTATAATTTTCTAATAATTATCGAGCCTTGAAAACAATTTAAAATAATATTTTAAAGCTCGAAACTATTTTTCAGAATTTTTAAATCATATTTAAATAATTAAATCTAATTTAATAATTAATTAAAATCAATCAATAATTAATTAAATCAATTAATCAATTAATTTTCGAATTAATTGACCAATTAATCAATTGATTATTAAACTAAATTAATTAACTAATTAATTCAGATTTATTTTTGAATTAAAAATAATTTTTAGAATTAAATTAATAATTTTTTGAATTTTCATAAATTAAAAAATGAATTTTTATAATGTAAAATAAATAAGAAATATGATTTTAAACATTTTATAAATAGGAATCCTATTTTTGAAAACTTTGCAAACTACAGGGACTAAACTTCACCATCTTCAAAAATACAGGGAACCTAACTGCAATTTTACCACCCTCGCCAGAAAAACAGTCGGGGTTCGCCGGAGAATTCGTTCCCGGAATCCTCCCATCATCAAAAGCTCCAAAATTAATCTACAATTCACAAGGAATTTAACCATACCATTCAATCACACAGATAACCCCTGAGTTGGCCGGAAAATGGCCGGGAAGTTCGCCGGTTTCCGGCAACTCGACGTAAACGTAAAAACACAACTCCCTTCGATTCGAGGAATCCTCTGTTAACGAGCTATACACCAATCGATTGCAAATTTCATAAGGAACACAACCCACTATATTTCAACAGCTAATAGCCCCTAGAACAAAAGGCCCTAATTTTCAATTAAGAACATTCATACGGGTTATAACCCTAATTTTAAAATTCGAAAATTAAACTCAATTTTAAACATGTTATTGAACTCCAAATCAGTCATATGATATAGTGAAATCATCAGGAGAACAAGCTCTACAACATGCAAGCAACAAATCATTCAAACAATCATCCGTTCAAAAATTCATATTTTTATCAAAATAATTCAAAAATAAATAAAATTACAGAAAATAAACCTTTGATTCTGCAGTGATATGAAGCACAGATTCTGATAGTATATTCAAGAGCTTTGATTTGATTACTCGAGCTTCACCAACGGATTCCGGTAACACCTTGAAATTGAGGTTTGATTCTCAGTAGGTTTTATGAAATTAGGGTTTTTCTCTGGAAAATTCTATAATTACTGTTTGCAAATGATTTTCGGTACAAAATAAAATAAGGTAAAGGCTATTTGTAATTACGGAAAATTAGTATCCCGTTGGATCATTCCGGATATAAAATGGTACGTTTATTTATAAAAACAGATCCAAACAGTACCGGTTTTCGGGATAATTATCCAAATCAGTACAATTTTGTACTGCGGTCTTGGTCTCAGCGCCTGGTTACACGGTATTACGAGGTAAAATTGTAATAGTTTAAAAAAAAGATTCCGTTTATCAAAAAATACGAGTTTTATTGAATTACCGAAATGAATAATGTATCGAAAATATTGCGCCGGGACCCGCACAGGACAAACCGTACGCCGGATGAAAAAAGTCGAAACATGGAAAATGCTCAGAATATTGCAATTAGGTTAGGAAAGAGTTCTCGGAAGAGTTTCGGGTTATAAAAATGTAAAAAACGGGTGACGTCGGTTGGTTCCCGATTATTTAAAATAGTTTATAGATACTCGGAAAAAAGATTATATAAAATCCATAAATTTTCTATAAAATCATAAATCAACATAAAAATAAATAGGAAGATATTGAAAATTATCTATATTTTATTTTGGACATATAAAAATTAAATTACTCAATTGATATTATTTTTAAACATCCAAATACATATACCACTTAACAATTAATTCACAGAATAAATACTGAACATATATAATATTTATTTATTAGCAAAAATAATTACACGATATGTCCCAGATATTACATCCTTCCTCCCTTAAAAGGATTCTGTCCTCAGAATCTCCTAAGGAAATAAATGAGGGTACTTTTCTCTCATATCACTTTTAACTCCCAGGTTGACTCTTCAAACCTTTGGGTTTCTCCACAGTACTTTTACTAACTTTATCACTTTATTTCTTAACACTTTCTCTCTTTCTTCTAGAATCTCTATCGGACTCTCTATATATGATAAATCTACTTGAAGTTCTACTGGCTCATATTCGATTACATGTTTGGAGTCTGGATTATAATTCTTAAGCATCGATACGTGAAAAACATTGTGAATATGCTCCATGTGCGGACGGTAACGCCAACTCGTAAGCTACTTTTCCAACGCACTTTAAAATCTCAAAAGGTCCGACATAATCTTGGGCTCAATTTTCATTTCTTTCCAAATCTTGTCAATCCTTTCCACGACGATACTTTCAGTAACAACATATTTCCTTCTTCAAATTCCATATCTTTCCTTGATTGATCTGCATATTTCCTCTGACGGTCTTGTGCTGCTATCAATCTCTTCTGGATAACTTCAATAACTTCCTTCGTCTGTTGCACCAATTCAGGTCCAAGTATTTTGCGTTCTCCTACTTATCCAAATACACGGAGATCGACATTTGCATCCCTAAAGAGCTCATAGGGTGGCATCCCAATACTGGCATGATAATTGTTGTTGTAAGCAAATTCTACCAAGGGGTAAATGCTCGTCCCAACTTCTTGAAATCAATGGCACAAACACGCAACATGTCTTCGATCGTCTGGATTGTCCTTTCCGCTTTGGCCGGTCCTTCTGTGGATGGTAAGCCGTAAATCATAGTTCAGTCTCGTTCCCAAACTTCTTGAAAACTTTTCCAAAACCTTGATATAAATCTCAGATTTCGATCGGATACGATAGACACAGGGAATCCATGACGAACTACGATTTCTTGAGGTACATATGGACTAACTTCTGTAGTGAAAATCTTTCATTATAGGCATAAATGCGCTAACTTGTAAGTCTGTCCACTATACCCAAATGGCATCATGATTGGCTTTCGTCCTTGGTAATCCGACTATGAAATCCATGGCAATATGCTCCCACTTTCCACCCTGTAATCTCCAATGATTGCAACAATCCACTTGGTCTCTGATGCTCTGCTTTAAACTCTTTGACATGTATAACATCTGCTAACCCATTCCGCAATTTCCTTCTTCATATATGGCCACCAATAATTTTCCTTCAAATCTCTGTACATCTTGGTACTTCCTGGATGGATTGAATACCTTGAATTATGAGCTTCCTGTAAAAATTTCATTCTTCAACTCCGTTACTGGTGGAATCCAATTCTAGAAGAAAACCTAAGAATACCTTGATCATCCTTTTGCGTGCATAATTCCTCTCCTACCAAACGATTAATGTCCTGATCCATTATCTCTACTTGACACTTTCTTATCTTTTCTAACAACTCCGGTTGGAAAGTCATACTATACACTTTTGCTTCATCAGGCTTGCAAACTCTAATCTCCAATTCCAGTTTTCTGAAATTCTTTGTATATCTCTTCGGGTACTGATAACACATTCAACTTTTCTTTCCGACTTAACGCATCTGCCACGATGTTTGCTTTACCGGGATGATAGTTAATCGTGCAAGTCATAATCCTTAATCAACTCTAACCATCTTCTCTGTCTCATATTAAGCTCCTTCTGCGTGAATATGTACTTCAAGCTTTTGTGATCCGTATAAATATTGCATTTCTCTCCATATAGATAATGTCTCCAAATCTTCAAAGCAAATACTATGGCTGCTAGCTCCAAATCATGGGTATGATACTTTTGCTCGTGGGGATATCAATTGCCTTGACGTATGCGTAATAACCTTATCACGCTGCATCAGAACACATCCGAGTCCTTTATGAGAAGCATCGCTATAGATTACAAAATTCCCTTGATCATCTGGAAGTGGCAAAATAGGTGTCGTAATTAATCTTCGCTTCAATTCCTGAAAACTTTCTTCACGTTCCATATGAACTTTTCATTCTTCCATGTAAGCTTCGTCAATGGTGTTGCAATCCTTGAGAAATTTTGAACAAATCGGCGATAATATCCCGCTAATCCCAAGAAACTTCTTCCCTCTGTTGGTGTTCTCGGTCTTTCCCAATTTTTAATTGTTTCAATCTTCGTTGGGTCCACTTTGATCCCTTCATTATTGACTATGTGTCCTAAGAACTGAACTTCCTGTAACCAAAACTCACACTTTGAAAATTTAGCGTATAACTTTTTCTTTCTGAAAACCTCCAAAGTTGTCCTCAAATATTCTGCATGATCCTCTTCTGTCTTTGAATAAATCAAAATATCATTTATAAACACAATAACAAAACTTATCCAAGTATTCCTTGAAAATCCTGTTCATCAGGTCCATGAATGCTGCCGGGGCATTGGTCAATCCAAATGACATCACTAAGAATTCATAATGTCCATACCTTGTCCTAAAAGCTGTCTTTGGTATATCCTCTGGCTTAATCTTTAGTTGATGATATCCCGATCTCAAATCGATCTTGGAGAAGTACTTGGCTCCTTTCAATTGGTCAAACAAATCATCAATTCTGGGTAACGGATACTTGTTCTTGATTGTAAGCTTGTTGAGCTCCCGATAGTCGATGCACAGGTCTCATTATTCCATCCTTCTTCTTGACAAATAGTATGGTGCACCCCACGGGGATACACTGGGTCTGATTACTCCTTTCTCTAACAATTCTTGCAATTGCTTTGCTAGTTCCTTCATCTCAACGGGTGCCATTCTGTACGGAGCCTTGGATACTGGTTCCGTTCCAGGTGCTAAGTCAATTGCAAACTCAATTTCTCTGTCTGGAGGAAGTCTTGGCAACTAATCGGGAAACACGTCTGGAAAATTCGTTGACTACTGGAATATCTTCAAGTTTTGCTGGCTCCTGACTTCTATCAATCACATAAGCAACGAAATGCTCGCATCCTTGCCATAGTAACCTTTTATCTTGAATCATTGTTAAGAACTTCTTTGCTTGCTTTTGACCCTTAAACGTTACTATCCTCTCATCTGGCGTCTTTACCATTACCTTCTTATTTCGACAATCTATCTGGGCATCGTGCTTAGATAACCAATCCATCCCTAAGATAACGTCAAACTCTCCTAGCTTAAATGGTATCAAATCTATACAAAACTTATTACTAGAAATCTCAATCTCATAATTCCCACAAACTTGATTAACATATATACGTTCTTGATTTGCTAATTACACAGTCATTATTTTAATTTAAATACTCAACCGGACAATTTAACTTACTAACAAAATCTTGAGAAATAAACGACCGAGTTGCTCCCGAATCTATTAACACTTAGGCACATAAAGAATTCATATTAAGCGTAGCTGCCATGACATCAGTATCCTGGATAGCATCCTTTACAAACATATCAAAAACTCTAGCCCTTGGAGTCTCATTCACTGCTGGGGTAGATCCCATAATTCTCATACAAAACTGACTGGGGCTGGTGTCTTGCAATCCCTGGATATATATCTTGGCTTCCCACATTTAAAGTATGTAAATCCAATAGCTGGAACCTTAACCGTTGGATTCCGGGTAGGCTGATCCTTGTTTGCTGGCTCTCTCGCTGGCTGATTGTGGCACTCCCTTGAATAGTGCCCTTTCTGATTACACTTGAAACTAACCACGTTCAACTTATTACAAACTCCTACGTGCTTCTTCCCACATACCTGACAATCTGGAAAAGTTAGCCTCAACTGATTCAGCTGATTCACGTTGACTGGACGGTTGCCTTGACCTCTATCACCTACATTCTGTTTATTGACATTAAAATTTCTCCCCGGCTGAAATCTGCCCTTCTTAAAATTTGGAAACTTTCCTGGTTGTAACTGACCTTCATTCCCTTCAAACTTCCTCTTCTTACTTTCCTTCTCCTTCTGTGACATCTCACTCTCTGTCTCTGCAATCATGGCCTTTTTTACAACTCCTGCATAGGTATCCAATTCAAAGATGACTACCTTCCCTCTGATCCATGGCTTTAGACCTTGCTGGAATCTCTTAGCCTTCTTCCTGCCAGTATCTACATATGACGGCACATACCTTGACAACTCTTCAAACTTACTTTCATAATCAGCTACCGACATATTTCCTTGCTTTAACTCTAAAAACTTCAGCTCCATCTGATCCTGAAACAAACTGGGGAAAATATTTTTCTAAAAACAATTCCTTAAACCTCTCCCAAGTAATAACATCTGTACCTTCCAATGTCTTCACAGTCTCCCACCAATAGGTGGCCTCATTCTTCAAATAATAACTTGCAAACCCAACCTTCTGTTCTTCCTTCACTTTAACTAAAGCAAATGACTTCTTTATTTCCTTTAACCAAACATTCGCTTCAATCGGATCTAGGGAACCCTTGAATTCTGGTGGGTTTACTGCCTGAAAAGTTTTAAAAGTTACCTGGGGATTGGTTTGTCTTTGTTTCTGTTGTGTCAGGTGAACTGTTTGTTGAGCCAAGATTTAAAGAATCTGGGCTATTGCTGGGTCTATGGGTCCTGGGTTTGCATTCTGGTTAGTATCATCTTGGTTGTTATTGTTGTTGTTGGTTTCTTCATTCTGGGTGTTGGTGTGGGTATTTCTTCTGGGAGGCATTTTCTATAAAGAATCAAACAACTTATTTAGCTTTTAAATCAAATCCTTTACATAAAAGAAAAGTTTTGTAAAATAGAAATATCTCTTTTTGAAAACAGTTGTAACAGTTGAACTAAGTAAATTGCATCTTTCTTTATAGAATATAAACAGTTAAGGGAATAGGGTACATGGTATCACATGAGTATAACTGGTACAATAAATAAAGTAAAGTAAAATAGGTGCACTAATATAAATGATAATGCTGGAAAGGAAAAGGTACTGATATATATAGATCAAAAGTTTTAGGTAGTACAAGCGTAAAGACGCTTCGGAAGAAAAAGCAAAAGGGTACAACAAACCTACTCACTAGTAAGTAGATCTAGTCTATAAATACAACCTAAAAGTCTACTAATACATACTACACACTACTGTACATACTAAATAACCACAACAGCACTGATCAGCATCTCCATCTCTGTGCCTCTAGCTCAGGGCAAGTCTGGTCCTCCAATCTCCTCAAGCTCCTCCAGAACTCACTTAGCCCACTCCACAAGAAAATCAGGGGCGATATCCTCATGAGTAGCCTCAGCAATCCTCATAGCAGCTGCTCTTTGAAATACCTGGAGTCTCTCTTTGATTCGCCTCTCACCACTCCCAACCTCTCTAGTACGTAAAATATGTAATATCTCCTTAATCTGACCCCGTAGGAATCGCTGCTCCATAAGGCAAGCCTCGAACTGATGATATGGGACAGGATAGGAAGATAACTGAAAAGGTACACCTGTAACTGAGTGACCAGTAAAACCTGAATCAGCAGGTGGGGGTCCTCTGATAGGTGGCCTCATGCCTGGGGGTGGAATAGCATGCAGTGGTACAGGCTGCAACACATGTGGAGGTAAAATAGCCAACACTGGTGGAACAACAGGACGTGGATCTGAAGATGGTACTCAAACTGAGGGCTCAGATGATATGGGGATGAAAGAGTCGGCCATCGCTGCTATCTGAAATTATATCGCAATATAAAAATCTCAAACCACAACGCGAATTATACTAATACCTGTTATACCGTCGCACTCATCCTCTCGATGTTCTATTTTAGTCTATTTCCTTACTTCTAATCCTAACCCTCTACCCATCCCCGTCAACCTAGGCTTGTGTCAATGAATTATAACCTGTAGCTCTGATCCCAAACTTGTAGCGTCCTCCAAACCCGGGTCAGAAGTTTGGGGTCCACACACCCCTTATTTATAACCTGCTTATAACAATAATAAAGATAATAATAATATGCAGTGACCCTACTATATGTACACAAGCCACACACACACTTTATATTACAAATGTCCAAATCCCAACTATTCAGACTCAGAACTGAATATTAAACATTAATACAAACTTTTACAAACTTAAACTATCTCAAAAGTTGTCAGCTAGCTTAACTCGATCAACCTGGACCCCTAGCTCTCGCACTGGATTGGGGATCCTCGCTACCAACTAGTTCCTTCTTAACTGGAAAAGAACATAAACAGCATCGCACAAATGAGCTTACTAGCTCAGCAAGTCACAATGACAAGACTGAGAATAATGATCATCAAGTGAAAAAGGTTAAGGTATCAAGTGAACAATGATTAATGATTCAGAATTCGATAATATATTTTTATTTTAAAAACCAAGGTTAGGCTGCTGATCAGTCACGCACTAACCCCGAGCAAGGCACACAACTCTCCTCTAATTACTGGATCCAAGGTACACATTGGCCTAACCTGACCACCAATCTGGTCTAACCACGAATCTGGTCCACAATTTTATAAAAACAATCCAATTCTATCATAATAACAGAATAAACACTGTAAAGCAATAAACAAAATTATAAGCAACATTGGATATTCAATAATGAAATGGTTTCAATCTTCAAAAAGGATCAATATAGCAATTTCAAAGAATGGTTGTTAGGTAATGAAAGAATTGGATAACAAAGGAATTAAAGTTTCAAGGTTGCAAGGATTTGGTCTTTCAAAGCATAAGGTACAATGGTTTGAGTATGTAAGCAATTTGATTAAGTGTTTGGCATTTAGTTTGTATGTATTTGTGAAGTAGTATCGTATATCTGTGGTTCGTATTCGGGTATACAACAATCAATGGTTCAGAAAGAATAAGGTTTACGGCTCAAAGATCAACAACTGGAATCAAGGTTTAGGGTTCAGTGATTCAAAGCACTTGCAATATAAAACAGGACTATCAATCAACTACAATATACCTCGAGAAAGTTCAGAACACTTGCTTGATATTAGCTTGCTATACTTCTCTAACTTCCAATTACAATCTCATACTCCTCGATTATTTGTTTCCCTTTCCTACGCCTTGCCTCTTCTGTTCACATATCATAAATATCTATCAATACTCAACTCATACGATTCTATTTAATATACACTTCTATCTACCCTTCGTTTTACCCAAATCCGATTAACGGATTGAAAGTTATGCTATAAACAAGTAAACACCGAACATATAGACCGTCAGTCAAGCAACAAGTCACATATAACACATAACACGTCAAACAATCAATGATATATCATTTATAAAGGAGTCTTGGGTCATAAACAAGCTTTCGGGTATTTAATATGATTTTTAAAATATTTTTCAGAATTAAAACGCGTCGTTGGATCAATTTTAAAGCAATAAACAGGGTTCGGTTGGCCACATCTGGCTTCAAAATAATTTTCTAATAATTATCGAGCCTTGAAAACAATTTAAAATAATATTTTAAAGCTCGAAACTATTTTTCAGAATTTTTAAATCATTTTTAAATAATTAAATCTAATTTAATAATTAATTAAAATCAATTAATAATTAATTAAATCAATTAATCAATTAATTTTTGAATTAATTGACCAATTAATCAATTAATTATTAACTAAAATTAATTAACTAATTAATTTAGATTTATTTTTGAATTAAAAATAATTTTTGGAATTAAAATAATAATTTTTGGAATTTTCAAAAATTAAAAATGAATTTTTATAATCAAAATAAATAGGAAATATGATTTTTAAACATTTTATAAACAGGAATCCTATTTTTGAAAACTTTGCAAACTACAGGGACTAAACTTCACCATCTTCAAAAATACAGGGACCTAACTGCAATTTTACCACCCCTCGCCGGAAAACAGTCGGGGTTCACCGGAGAATTCGTTCCCGGAATCCTCCCATCATCAAAAGCTCCTTAATTAATCTACAATTCACAAGGAATTTAACTATACCATTCAATCACACAAATAACCCCTGGGTTGGCCGGAAAATGGCCGGGAAGTTTGCCGGTTTCCGGCGAGCTCGACGTAAACTTAAAAACACAACTCCCTTCGATTCAGGAATCCTCTGTTAACGAGCTATACACCAATCGATTGCAAATTTTATAAGGAACACAACCCACTATATTTCAACAGCTAATAACCCCTAGAACAAACAACCCTAATTTTCAATTAAGAACATTCATACGGGTTATAAACCCAAATTTTAAAATTCGAAAATTAAACTCAATTTTGAACATGTTATTGAACTCCAAATCAGTCATATGACATATGAAAATCATCAGGAGAACAAGCTCTACAACATGCAAGCATCAAATCATTCAAACAATCATCCATACAAAAATTCATATTTTTAATCAAAATAATTCGAAAATAAATAAAATTACAGAAAATAAACCTTTGAATCTGCAGTGATATGAAGCACATATTCTGATAGTATATTTCAAGAGCTTTGATTTGAGTACTCGAGCTTCACCAACGGATTCCGGTAACACCTTGAAATTGAGGTTTGATTCTCGGTAGGTTTTATGAAATTAGGGTTTTTCTCTGGAAAATTCTATAATTACTGTTTGCAAATGATTTTCGGTACGAAATAAAATACGGTAAAGGCTATTTATAATTACGGAAAATTACTATCCCGTTGGATCATTCCGGATATAAATGGTACGTTTATTTATAAAAACAGATCCAAACGGTACCTGTTTTCGGAATAATTATCCAAATCAGTACAATTTGTACTACGGTCTTGGTCTCAGCGCCTGGTTACACGTATTACGAGGTGATAGTTGTAATAGTTTAATAAAAAGATCCCGTTTATCAAAAATACGAGTTTTATTGAATTACCGAAACGAATAATGTATCGAAAATATTGCGCCGAGACCCGCACAGGACAAACCGTACGCCGAATCCGTTTAAATTACTCAATTGATATTATTTTTAAACATCCAAATACATATACCACTTAACAATTAATTCACAGAATAAATACTGAACATGCATAATATTTATTTATTAGCAAAAATAATTACACGATATGTCCCAGATATTACACGGCCGCACCAGAACCAGCGCGCCCGCGCCGCTGAAAAAACTATTCCAACACGGTCGCACCCGGAAACAGCGCGCTCGCACCCGGTTTCTGCACCAGAATCCCGGTTTTAGTCGAAATTGAAGATTTTGAGAGTCCTGGTCATCCTGGAGCCTATATATATCAATAAAAAGACGTTTTTAACAACAAGGAGGCCTGAGAGAGCAATAAGAAGACCTAGAGAGCACGAGACGGCTACGGAGAAGAATACTTTTGTTTTCTTTAATATAGTTGATACTTGAATGCTTGTTTTCGATTTATCTTTGAACCCTAGTACTCTTATAGTATTTTATATCATGCTTTCATTGGAACCCATGGTGATGATGAGTTTTATTATGAACTAATCGTTATCGTGGGGTTCTAACGGATTTACTTATGGATTTTTATAGTTAATTTATTTCGATATCTTGGTGTGTGGTGATTGATTGATATCCTAGAATTGGTTCTGCTTAGTCGTCTTATGTGCGTAGCTAACATATAAGATAGCATGTTAATCTCTATTAACGTGAAAGTGAATATAAGGGTTTTGAACTTGCCATGCTAGCATAGGATCATGTGTAATTGTGATGCATGATTCGTAGGTAATTTTAACCATCTTACTTACCCTATGTAATCACGTTAGATAACTTGTACATTAAATCGTTATGTTATCAAATTCTTATAGACATATAAGGACTAAGCATAATTGGTGTCTATTCAACTTCTATCTCTTTTGTGGATGCTTGGTAGTAAGGTATTCGTACAACGAAAGTTGGCGTTTACTAGTTCGTGTTATCTGATTAGTGTCATCACCATCACATGCTAAGGTTAAGAACAATGACTTTGAATGAAGTAGTAATGAAGTTAGGATCCCATGTTTGTCGTATATATTAATTCAACCATTCTTGTTCTCTTAGTTATAATTGTTAGTTTAATTCTTAGTTTAATCAATACCCAATTTGTTATTTGTCTTAGCATTGAGCGATAACCATACATTGTTGCATAAGTGCATAAATTGAACTTAACCTAAACCATTCTATGTGGGAACGAATCTGATTTATATCTTATACTACTTGCGAACGCGTATACTTGCGTAATTTTAGCGCGTGTTTTCGCCCTAACAGTTGTAATATCCGGGACATGACGTGTAATTATTTTTATCAATAAATGATCATTATGTGATTATTATGTGATTTTTGGTGAATTATTTGATGATTGGTGATATTATTTGAATGTTCATATGTGGTAAAGTCTAGGTATGTTAATTTTATTATGTCCAGAATAAAATATAGATAATTAAGTTATTTTTCTGGTAATTTTTGGAGTATTATATGATTTTATATTGGTTTATGAATTTATTAACTATTTTCTGAATATTTACTAAATTATTTTATAAAGCCGGGAATCGTCCAACCTCAACCGTTTTTACGTTTTTACAACCCGAAACTCTTCCGAAAACTCCTTCCAAACCTAATCTGGTAATTCCAGACACTTTCCATGTTTTGACTTTTTCGATCCGGATTACGGTTTGACCCGTGCGCGGCCCGGCGCGATATTTTCGATACGCTAACCCTTTTCGATAACATTATCTTCGTACAATCATTTTATAAAAGCCCGATTTTTGTTAATTATCCGAAATATGATGACGTTTATCCAAAACAGGATAGTGCTTATCCAAAACAGGATAGTGTTTATCTAAAAAAAAGAAATAAATCGTTGAGAGGTTGAGTGCGGTTAAATAGTAGGTTTTAGTTCGATTCGCGACAATATTCGAGATTCTTATCTAGAAGCATAATTATCAAATAGCGGCGATGGAAGATTCCTTATTTCGATATCGTCTGATCATTATCTCGAAGCTGTCAGTTGGAGGACCGTCAGCTGATCCGCGCCCTGATCTTCTATCGGTGTCAGCTATAGTACCAGTTGCGACGGTTACACCATTACGAGCTATTCCATTTCGCGGTGTGAGACTAGACTTTATGAAGCCACTTGTGAGTATGCAGCCCCAGATGCTCTTATGGGGTGGGCTAGAGAAGCATTGAAGGATTTTGAAGGACTTGGTGGACCAGAGTTTCCCTAATGCTAAACGATAAGAATGATGTGATAAGTGATATAAGTATAATAGTATATAGTGGGTATTATTGGACTTTTGGTAGGAGTGTGAATAAACTCGACCTGCTAAATCAGGAATAGAGCTGTTGTACCTTTGCCTTTAATAAAATGTTTTGTGCTTGCACCTTCAAACTTTGATATATATCAGTACCCTTCCTTTCCAGCATTGTCATACGTGTTTTATCTTACTACATCAGTTATGAAACTCTTAAGATAACATGTACACTATTCCCCTTAACTGTTTACATTCTGTAAAGAAGCATGCAATTTATTTAGTTCAACTATTGAAAATGTTTTCAAAAAAGAGATATTTCTATTTTTACAAAATCTTTTTACAAAAAGGAGTATGTTTTAAAGGCTAAATAAATTGTTTCATTCTTTACAGAAAATGTCTACCAGAAGAAATACCCGTTCCACCAACCAGAATGAAGAAAATAACAACAACAATAACAACAACAACACCCAAGACAGCAATAACCAGAATGCTAACCCAGGTCCCATAGACCCAACTGTGGCCCAGATTCTTCAGATCTTGGCTCAACAAATAGTTCACCTGACTCAACAACAGCAGAGACAGACTAACCCTCAGGTCACCTTTAAGACCTTTCAGGCGGTGAATCCACCAGAGTTTAAGGGTTCTGTAGATCCTATTGAGGCTAGAGTCTGGTTGAAGGAAATTGAGAAGGCGTTTGCCTGAGTCAAAGTGAGAGATGAGCAGAAGACTGAATTCGCAAGTTACTACCTGAAGAATGAAGCAACCTACTGGTGGGAAACTATTAAGGTGTTGGAAGGTACGGATGATGTTACGTGGGATAGATTCAAGGAACTGTTTTTAGAGAAGTATTTCCCCCAGTTTGTTCAGGATCAAATGGAGTTGAAATTTTTGGATCTAAAATATGGGAATATGTCAGTGGCGGATTATGAGAGTAAATTTTAGGAGTTGTCCAGGTTTGTGCCATCATATGTGGACATGGATAGGAAGAAAGCTAAAAGGTTTCAGCAAGGACTCAAGCCATAGATCCGAGGGAAGGTGGCCATATTTGAATTGGATACGTATGCGGGAGTTGTGCAGAAGGCTATGATTGCGGAGATGGAGAGTGAAATGTCTCAAAATGAGAAGGAAGATAAAAAGAGGAAGTTTGAGGGAGTGAAGGACAGTCCCAAACAGGGAAAAGGTTTCCAAATTTTAATCAGGGGAAGGGAAAGTTCCAGCCTGGAAGAAATTTTAACAGACATAATATAGGCAACGGAGGCCAAGGTAACCGCCCAGCCATTGGGAATCAACCAACCCAACAGAGGCTAGATGTACTAGACTTTCAAGTTTGTGGAAAGACACATGGTGGAGTTTGCAACAAGTTGAATGTGGTCTGCTACAGATGCAACCAGAAGGGGCACTATTCACGGGAGTGCCATAATCAGCCAGCCCGAGAGCTAGTCAACAAGGAACAGCCTACCAAGAATCAGGCAGGCAAGGTTCTAGCAATTGGATTTACTTGTTTCAAGTGCGGAAAGCCAGGACATATCGCAAGGGATTGCAAGGCGCCAATTCCAGTCAACACCGCATTGCATATCATGGGAGCTACTCCAATAATGAATGAATCTCCTAGAACTAGAGTTTATGACATGTCTGTGAAGGATGCTATCGTGGATACTGATGTTGTGGCAGGTATGCTTACTGTGAACTCTTTATGTGCTAAAGTGCTAGTAGATTCGGGAGCAACTCGATCATTTATTTCTCAAGGTTTTGTTGATAAGTTGAATTGTCCAGTTGAGTTGTTAAGTGAGATTATGACGGTAGAATTAGCAAATCAGGAGCGTGTATCTGTTAACCAAGTGTGTAATAGCTGTGAGATTGAAATTACTGGCCATAAGTTTGATGTTGACTTGATTCCCTTTAAGTTAGGAGAGTTTGACGTTATTTTAGGAATGGATTGGCTATCTAAGCACGATACTCAGATAGACTGTCATAATAAGAAAGTAATACTGAAGATGCCAGACGAGAAAATGGTGATGTTTAGAGGCCAGAGACAAGCGAAGAGGTTCTTGACGATAATTCAAGCTAAGAAATTACTACGACAAGGATGCGAGCACTTCATTGTGTATGTAATAGATAAAATTCAGGAGCCAGCTAAGCTAGAAGACATTCCAGTGGTAAAGGAGTTTCCAGACGTATTTCCAAATGAATTACCAGGACTTCCTCCAGATAGAGAAATCGAATTTGCAATCGACTTGGCACCTGGAACGGAACCAGTATCTAAGGCCCCTTACAGAATGGCGCCAGTGGAAATGAAAGAATTGGCAAAACAATTGCAAGAATTGTTGGAAAAAGGAGTGATTAGACCCAGTGTATCCCCATGGGGTGCACCGGTATTATTTGTTAAAAAGAAAGATGGGAGCATGAGATTATGCATCGATTATCGAGAACTCAATAAGCTTACGATTAAGAACAATTATTCCTTACCTCGAATTGATGATTTGTTTGACCAGCTGAAAGGAGCTAAGCACTTCTCTAAGATTGATTTGAGATCCGGATATCACCAATTAAAGATCAAACCTGAAGATATACCAAAGACAGCTTTCAGAACAAGGTACGGTCATTATGAATTCTTAGTGATGTCTTTTGGGTTGACCAATGCCCCAGCTGCATTTATGGACTTGATGAACAGAATTTTCAAGGAATATTTGGACAAGTTTGTTATTGTGTTTATTGATGATATTTTGATTTACTCAAAGTCAACGGAAGACCACGCGGAGCATCTATGGACATCTTTGGGAATTTTGAGAAGGAAGAAGTTATATGCAAAGTTTTCAAAGTGTGAATTTTGGTTACAAGAAGTTCAATTCTTAGGACACGTGGTAAGTCATGAAGGGATCAAAGTGGACCCAGCGAAGATTGAAGCTATTACGAATTGGTAAAGGCCAAAAACACCAACAGAGGTGAGAAGTTTCTTAGGACTGGCAGGATATTATCGATGATTTGTTCAAGATTTTTCGAAGATTGCGACGCCTTTAACGAAGCTTACAAGGAAAAATGAGAAGTTATATGGAATGAGAAGTGCGAAGAAAGTTTTCGAGAATTGAAAAAGAGGCTAATCACGGCACCTGTTTTGTCACTTCCAGATGATCAAGGGAATTTCGTAATCTATAGTGATGCTTCTCATAAGGGATTAGGTTGTGTTTTGATGCAGCATGATAAAGTCATTGTGTATGCGTCAAGACAACTAAAACCTCATGAGCAGAAGTATCCTACTCATGACTTAGAACTAGCAGCGATAGTATTTGCCTTAAAGATTTGGAGACACTATTTATATGGAGAAAGATGTGAGATTTATACGGACCATAAGAGCTTGAAGTACATATTCACGCAAAAGGAGCTTAACATGAGACATATGAGATGGTTGGAGCTGATCAAAGATTATGATTGCACGATTAACTATCATCCAGGAAAAGCGAATGTGGTGGCAGATGCAATAAGCAGAAAAGAAAGACTGAACATGTTGACGATACCTGAAGAATTATATAAGGAATTTCAGAAGTTTGACTTGGAGGTCAGAATTTGCAAACCTGATGAAACAAAGATGTACAGTATGATTTTTCATCCAGAATTGTTAGAGAAGATAAGGAAGTGCCAAGAGGAAATAATGGATCAGGATATCAATCGGTTGGTTGGAGAAGAGTTATGCACCCAGAAGGACGATCAAGGTATTCTCAGATTTTCATCAAGAATTTGGATACCACTAGTGGCAGAATTAAAGAATGAAATTCTATAAGAAGCTCACAACTCAAGGTATTCCATTCATCCGGGAAGTACCAAGATGTACAGAGATTTAAAAGAAAATTATTGGTGGCCAGATATGAAGAGAGAAATTGTGGAATGGGTTAACAAATGTTACATGTGTCAGAGAGTTAAGGCGGAGCACCAGAGACCGAGTGGACTATTACAGCCACTAGAGATTCCAGAGTGGGAGTGGGAGCACATTGCTATGGATTTTATAGTTGGCTTACCAAGGACGAAAGCGAATCATGATGCTATTTGGGTTATAGTGGACAGACTAACCAAATCGGCGCATTTCTTTCCTATCAATGAAAGATTTTCACTAGATAAGTTGGTTCACATGTATCTGAAGGAAATAGTAATACGTCATGGAGTCCCTGTATCTATCGTGTTTGATCATGATCCACGATTCAATTCGAGATTTTGGAGAAGTTTCCAAGAATGTTTGGGAACTTAGTTAAAAATGAGCACGGCTTATCATCCAAAGATGGACGGCCAAAGCGAGAGAACAATCCAAACAATCGAAGTTATGTTACGTGTGTGTACCATTGATTTCAAAGGAAATTGGGATGAGCATTTGCCCTTAGTGGAGTTTGCTTACAATAACAGTTATCATGCCAGTATCGGAATGCCTCTTTATGAAGCACTTTATGGACGCAAATGTCGATCACCTGTATATTGGGACGAAGTCGAAGAACGTAAGATACTTGGACCTGAGTTGGTACAGCAGACCAAGGATGTTGTTGAGGTTATTCAGAGAAGGCTAATTGCAGCACAAAATCGTCAAAGGAAATATACAGACCAATCCAAAAAGGATATGAAATTCGAAGAAGGAAATTTAGTGTTACTGAAAGTGTCACCGTGGAAAGGGTTATCGAGATTCGGAAAGAAGGGGAAGTTGAGTCCTAGATACGTTGGACCTTTTGAAGTTTTGAAACGTGTCGGCAAGGTAGCATACGAATTGACGTTACCCCCGCACATGGAGCATATTCATAATATTTTCCACGTATTGATGCTTAAGAAATATAATCCAGACTCTAGGCATGTAATTGAGTATGAGCCGATAGAACTTCCGACAGATTTATCGTATGTAGAGAATCCAATAGAGATTCTAGAAAAGAGAGAGAAGATATTGAGAAATAAAGTTGTGAATTTGGTAAGAGTATTGTGGAGAAACCCAAAGGTTGAAGAATCAACCTGGGAGTTAGAAAGTGATATGCGAGAAAAGTATCCTCAGTTATTTACTTAGAAGTTTCTGAGGACAGAATACTTTTAAGGGGGGGAGGATGTAATATCCGGGACATGACGTGTAATTACTTTTATCAATAAATGATCATTATATGATTATTATGTTTTTTGGTGAATTATTTGATGATTGGTGATATTATTTAAATGTTCATATGTGGTAAAGTCTAGGTATGTTAATTTTATTATGTCCAGAATAAAATATAGAAATTAAGGTATTTTTCTGGTAATTTTTAGAGTATTATATGATTTTATATTGGTTTATGAATTTATTAACTATTTTCTGAATATTTACAAAATTATTTTATAAAGCCGGGAATCGTCCAACCTCAACCGTTTTTACGTTTTTACAACCCGAAACTCTTCCAAAAAATCCTTCATAACCTAATCTGGTAATTCCGGACACTTTCCATGTTTTGACTTTTTCGATCCGGATTACGGTTTGACCCATGCGCGGCCCGGCGCGATATTTTCGATACGCTAACCCTTTTCGATAACATTATCTCCGTACAATCGTTTTATAAAAGCCCGGTTTTTGTTAATTATCCGAAATAGGATGACGTTTATCCAAAACAGGATAGTGCTTATACAAAACAGGATAGTGCTTATCCAAAAAGGATAATATTTATCCAAAAGTATATTCAAGGAATATTTCAAAACATATTCAGGGAATATTCTATCCAAAAGTATATTCAAGGAATGTGTTATCGAACTCCGATTCGGGCGTGCAATATATCAAAATGAAGCTCTCGAAATCCTCTTTCTGAATCAACCATTTGTTTTTGCCCAAAAATCAAGGTATTTTGCTGATTTAATTATTTAAATTCGACTTACTTATGGATTAAATTAGGAATTTTTGTTCTTGATATTTTTGATGTGATTTGATGGCATAATCCTGTAGATCTTTTCTTCCTGGTCATTTTAGTATATTATATGTCAAAAACTGAGTTCGATAACATGCTTAAATTGATGTTTGATTCTCTGAATGAAGAACTAGGGTTTGTGTTCTTGAATGTTTTTAATTCGAAATTAGGGATTTTAATTTCATTGATTCTGGGTGGAAATTATGACCACCAATGCATTTATGAGATTCTCAGGAATCGATTCGTAATTTTTAGTTGATTTAAGGAACCGTAGTTTAGCAGATCGGAAAATCGGGTTCAGCGGCGGCAGAAATTTCCGTCGAGTTTTCCGGCGAATCCACAGTTTTTCTGGAGATTTGATTTGCATATTCACGTTCTTGGCAACCTATACTTCATCCCCTGTAAATTTGAAGAGTTTCTGGGCAGGTTTGGGTGTCGCCGAAAAAGCTCGGGATCGCCGTTAATGGCGATCGCTGGCAACCGGCGACGGGGATGGTTAAATTACAGAAACGTCCCTATAGTTTGGCCAGATTTATATTTCAGTCCCTGGAAATTTAAATCTTTAAAAATTATGGATTTCTGTTTATTTTGATTTTAAAAATTATATTTTATTATTTTAAAAATCAGAAAATTGTTTATTTATTTATTTTAAATACAGAAAAATTATTTTTAATTATTTATCTATTGAAAAATAAATCTGATTTATTTTATTAATTAATATTAATTAGTTTTTAATTATTTTAATTAATCGATTAATTTAATATTAATTGATTGATTAATTTAGTTAATTATTAATTAATTTTAATTAATTTAATAATTGGATTTAATTATTCTGAAAAATAGTTTCGAGCTTTAAAATATTATTTTAAATTATTTTCAAGGCTCGATAATTATTATAAAATTATTTTAAAGTCCAATTTGGGTATTCGAACCATATTATTTAATTATAAAATGATTCGGAGTCTAATTTTTATTTCCGAAAAATGTTTAAAAATTCGTATTATATACATGGAAAATTATTTTGACCCCGAATCTTCTTTGAAAATTTATTTGGATTGAATATCTTACGTGCTATGTGTTATATGTGACCTGATTGCTGTATAAAATGATTGTATGTGCATTGTTTGACCGTTTCTGCTGTAACTTTTAATCCGTACGTTGTATTTGGGTGAAACGAAGGGTAGATAGAAGCTTGTATCGAATCAATTTGAGTTGAGAAATAGTGTTGATGAGTATATGTGATGTCTAACATAGGAAGCGAGACGTAGAAAAGGAAAGCAAGTGGTTAGTGAGTGGGAACCAATTGACAAGTGTTAGTGAAGTGAAAGCGAATTGATAAGGCAAGTGTCCCTGAACTTTCTTGTAATATACTTGTGAATACTTTTGAACTCTTTCCATGATGTTGCAATTATTCCCAGTAATTCCTATTCTATATTGCAAGTAATTTAAAGTACTTAACCCTAAACCCTGATTCTTATTGATCTTGAGCCGTGAGCCTGATTTCTTGTAAACCCTTGATTGTTGAATTCTTGGATACGGACCGCATATATCCGATACTACTCCAGAAATACATATCTACCACATACTGATCTTTGATATGAGATTATTTATCAGCTGAACCTTTATGCCTTGTATAACAGAAGACCATTTCTTGTAACCTTTGCACCCTTGGTCTTTTACACTTTGATTCTTTTCTTGAATTGAAAGCCAAGCTTCTTGTTGACCTTGTTATACCTTTCTGGTGTTGTGAAACACCATATGCTTCAAGATAAATGTTATTTATGATTCAGTTTATTGAATTACATTGTTATCATGTTGTTATTTTGGAATTGGATTGTTTTTAAATATGGACCAGATTCGTGGTCGTATTAGGCCAATGAGTGCATTGGATCCAGTATATAGAGCAAAGCTGGGAGCCTTGCTCGGGGTTAATGTGTGACTGATCAGCAGCCTAACCTTGGTTTTTAAAATAAAAGTGATTATCCAATTCTAATCATTATTTATCAGGAAACTTGATTCCCTATATCATTGATAAGTGGCATTTTACACCACTTAGAACGTCTTAAAATGGCTTAAATTGGTGTCTTGAAATCAAGTATTTTGTGTATTTGATGCGTTTTTCTAGTGTTTATGCATTTCAGGGTATTAGTTGCATTTCGGAGGAGGAATCATCAAGAATAAGCCTTGGCATGTGTTCACCATTGCGAGAGGAAAGGAATGGGCAGATTACGGCGAAGAAACGGAGCAAGCTTGGAATTTTTCCAGTAGGGTCCTGCGCGCCCGCGCAGCAATGCTGAGCGGCCGCGCAGCAGCCTGCGCGCCCGCGCAGATATGCTGAGCGGCCGCGCAAGGTCGGGGAAAAAGCTGAATTATTTTAGACTTCTACTTCTGTGTGGCTTCCAACTTCTATGTAATCTGAGTTTTATGGGACTATTATATAGGTAGATTTGAGACGTTTTTATAGAGAGTATTAAGGAGATTATGTTTTAGATTGTGTTTTATGCAAGAAGCAAAGGAGATAAGGAAGAAGACCGATTTAGCACACCGCAACGAAGAGGAAGCATATATTCTTGTGATTCTTGTTTCGTTGTAACGTTGGATGCTAGTTTTCTTGCTTTGACTTATTTACTCTTGTGACGTACTCTGTTTTAATATAATTAGTGTAGTTATTATTTTCTTGTGTTGTTTGTCATGATTTCATATGAACCCATGATGGCGATAAGTTCTATTATGGGCTAATCGTGATCATGGGGTTACAATGGATTTATTATGGAATTCTTTAGTTAATTGTTTAATACTTTAGTGTGTGATGATTGCATGATATCTAGTATTGGTTGTGCGTATTCGTCTTATGTGCGTCGCGAACATATAAGATAGGGTGTTAATCTCTTGTGAAGCGACGGTGGATCTTGAGATTTAGAACTTGTCATGCTAGCATAGGTTCATGTACGTTGAGCATGATTAGTGGGTAACTCTAACAGTTTTATTTACCCTATGTAATCAAAAGGAATAACTTGTGCTTAAATCGTTGTGTTGTCAATTTCTGTAGACATATAGGAACTCAACATAATTGATGACTATTCAACTTCTATCTTAGTTGTGGATGTTTGGTAGAATGGTATTAGTACAATGAAAGTTGGCTTTTATCAGTTTTGTGTTATTCGATTAATATCATCACTGTCACATGCTAAAGGTAATGACAATGGCTATAGAAGGAAGTAATAATGAAGTTGTGATCTCATGAGTGTTTTATTATTGATAATTTGAAGTGTTAGTTAAGTGGTTAATTAAGTAGTTAATTATAGTTAATATTTGATCAACAATTTTAAGTGTTATTATCTTAACATTGAGAAGTAATCATACATTGGTGAGTGAGTTTAATTAGACAATAAATTAGTCTGAGTCTCTGAGGGAACGAACTAGAAAGTATTCTATATTACTTACGATCGCGTATACTTGCGTGAATATTAGCGCGTGTTTTCGCCCTAACAATCATTTGAATTGATCATTATTAAATCTCAGTGCTGTCATTGTGACTTGATGAGCTAGTTAGCTCACTCTTGCGAATATGTTTATGTTCTTTTCCAGTTAAAAAGGAATTTGGTGATGGCGAGGATCCCCAGTCGAGTGTGCCAGCTAGGTTTACAGGTTGAAGTGGAGAGAGCTAGCGGAAGTTGTGTGGTAGTGTGAGCTAAAAGTTGTAATAAAGTTGACTTCAAATGTAAGATAAATAAATTTGGGATTTGGTACATTTGTAATAAATAAGGTTATGGCTTGTGGACATACTTTAAACTATTACGATCCTTGATTGTGATAAGTAGGGTCATTGCATATATATTATTATATTTATAAATAGGTTTAAATATGGTGTGTGTATGTGTTGTGGGCCCCAAACTTCTGACCCGGGTTTGGAGGGCGTCACAACAGTAACTCAAATATAACATCTGTGACCCCAAAGTACACCAGGATCTTTTCAAGTTACTGTTCTAGAAACAAGGATTCCAAATTTCCATAAATACATTTTTCACTTTCTTTTAAGACAAATTCCAACTCAATACTAAACCCGCTAGTATAACTTCGAAAAGAAGTATACTAGGCCCAATTATACAATACACAACTATAATATAATAAAATATAAACAACTTTATACAATAGGACTTACACTTGTCCGCAAACCCTGGACCCACCCACCGTCCAAAAGCTTCTTCTTTGCTTTCTCGAATTACGCGGCTAAACAGCGCAAGCTAATCCTCAATGGAAGGTTAAATTTAAAAACAGGCAAGTATGAGCGAAAGAAATGCTCAGCAAGTTCAGTATAATATAAATATGGTCTTTTTGATATAAAAACCGACATCTGCAATAGGGTAGAACATTTAAATTCATAATTGCTGAATTAGAAAATTTATTAACGAAGCGAATAATTGATTCTCAATTGTATTCAAAACCCTTTTGATATTTTCGAGCAAAATGCTTCAGCAATACTTTGAATCTTGACGAGAATAAAACTCGTAAAACAGTGTATACGGAAATATCGTAAACAACAATAAAATGAAGTAGTGATTATGGACTGAATCATAAACTTTATTCAAAACTCAAGTCTTTATATCATTACTCATTTTTATGTCATATCAAATTAGATATCAATATGAACTTTGATGCTCACAACATCCCATACTGAAGTCAACATCAATCAAATCTATTAATACCACTTTCGATATTTAAAAATAAATTAAGTATCAATAAAAATCAGAAACTGAATCAAAACTGCATTTCACCTTTTATCTAAAACCAAAATATTTAATAAATCATTTATTATATGATTATAAAAAAACAATATAATAATTTAGATTGGAATATTTCTCTGACGGACGTACTATCACATTCTGATCAACCCGTGTGATAGCACTGGATCATGATTCGTAAAAACATGTCCCAAAACACGAGTACTCAAACCAAAGGAAATATATCTGCCTGTGGCATAATTGGTATTATAAATGTTTCATATAATACATGGCCCTCCGTTGGACCATCAGCCATGGTCACTTACGCATTCATCCAATCTTAAAACCATTTATTGGAAGGGGTCATAATAATTAACACCCTAAATAAGTTTATTCCCCCATTCACTTGGGCAGGAAATCTAAAATATTTATAAATCCAGTAATTTGATAAGTAAAAACACTTAACTATTCCGAACTTAGAATAGTAGAAGTGTACTTGCATAAACAGATCATTTAATTCAGCGATATGTAAAACATTTATCTATTCAGAACTGAGAATAAAAAAATAATACTTGCATAATCATAAGCAGTTGGATATGAAAGATATTGAACTATTCTGGAATTAGAATAGCATAGAAAACTTGCCTTTGATTTTTAGCAGTTAGTCACACTCGTAGCAACGTAATTATCCCAGTATGGCATCTCAAGACATCACCGTCTTTTACTTCGCTAAATCTCTGATATGCTGATCATGCAGTGCTGCAACCCAATATTCCATACTATTCATATCTACTCTTCATCCATTTCATCTAGTCCTGATCCTCTTGAAAGACTCATATATGTAATTAGAAAATAACACTTTAATCGTCTAAATTATAATTACTTGACGAACCGCGAGTCAAAATCCTATCGTCTAACCGTACGATAGCCCACACATAATTACAACAGTCAATACAAGAACCTTGACTCACGCACACACGTAATTTACATAGCACGTAAACACATAACTTACATATCACATATTTCATATAACACATGACTCAGTTCGTAAGAACATTTGACTCAGTATTTTTAGAATTGAAATCGGGTCAAAAATATGATTTGTTGATCAATAATCGACTTAGAATGACATGCAAAACAAGCAACCTTTCGAAACAAAAAGGATTTGGGTTTCGAAAGTATTTTTAATGAAAGCGGAATATTTTTCTGAGTCTAGACGCGTTCGTTTCGTATTAATTGGACGAGCGGTCTATTTTCTACAAATAAAAAAATCAATTAATAATAATATTAATTGAATATTCAATACCTTTATAACATTTTTAAAAGCTCAAAATAATTTTAGAATATTATTTGGCTCAATTATAAATAATTACACTACATTCAACTATTTCTAAATAAAAATTAATCGATTAAATAAATTAATCAATTAATTAAATGAATAAATAATTAACCAAAACAAATTATAAATAATTAAATCAAATTATGTTTTCAAAAATAATAAAATATATTAATTTAAAATTGAAATAGGTATTTTACAAAAAAAATTCAAAATAACATCTTTGTAAAACAGACTTTTCCCCGGGGTCAGTTGCCCTCAAAATCAGTCTCAAACAATACAATCCAATTATACTCTAATAAAATCAATAAATTTAAAACACACAATAATTTATATTTACACGTATAAACACGCCAGAAATGAAAAACACGGCCATCTAAACAAAAATTCGGACCAAAAGTGACTTCTCCAACAAATTCGAAAAATTATGAAATAAATATATAAACACTAGCATGCGATAATATACACAAGTACGAATACGCGTTCGCAAGTAATATAGAATTCTTTCTAGTTCGTTCCCACAGAGACTGGTTTAGGTTAATTTCAATTAATGTACTTATGCAATAATAATATGGTTATTATTCAATGCTAAGACGAATAACAATTTGAGATTGTTTATAACTAAGATATTAACTAACATGCAATTAACTAAGATATTAAAGGGTTGATTTACTTATATGAGACAATCATGGGATTCTAACTTCATTACTACTTCATTCAAAGTCATTGTTCTTAACCTTAGCATGCAATGGTGATGACAACTAATCAGACAACACGAAACTAGTGAACGCAAACTTTCGTTGTGTAACATCCGGGAAATATCGTGTAATTATTTGTATCAATATATGATTATTATGTGAATATTATATGAATTTTTGGTGAATTATCTGATGATTGATAATAATATTTGGATGTTTGTATATAATAAAATGTGAGTATATCAATTTTAATATGTCCAGAATAAAATATATATAATTAAAATATTTTTCTAGTAATTTTTGGAGTGTTATATGATTTTATAATGATTTATGAATTTATTAATTATTTTCTGAATAATTACAAAATTATTTTATAAAGCCGGGAATCGTCAGACTTCAACCATTTTTACGTTTTTACAACCCGAAACTCTTCCGAAAACTCCTTCCTAACCCAATATAGTAATTTCGGACATTTTCCGTGTTTTGACTTTTTCGATCCAGATTACGGTTTGACCCGTGCGCGGCCCGGCGCAAAATTTTCGATACGATAATCATTTCGGTGAATCAACAAAACCCGTATTCTCGAAAGACGGGATATTATTACATTATTTCCGTATAAAGTGTTTTATAAAAAGCTCGATTGGGATAATTATCCAAAACTGATATCAAATCGGATTGTTATTGCAGTTACTTAGCGGCTAAG
The DNA here is from genome assembly GCF_009905375.1 of Apium graveolens. NCBI lineage: Eukaryota > Viridiplantae > Streptophyta > Magnoliopsida > Apiales > Apiaceae > Apium > Apium graveolens. Next base: position 206,004,181 of record NC_133649.1, on the reverse strand, counting down.
CAACTAATCTAACGGTCCAAAATGATCCAGAACGAACCAATATTCCGTAAATATAAATAGCATATTTCTTATTTCATTTTATTCGTTTATTCATTTATAACCAGTAAAAATATAGTAATTACAGAGAAAAACCATTAAAAACGATACGTTCCCGAGAATCAAACGCACGAACGAGGACGTTACCGAACTCCGATTCAAGCGTGCAACATATCAAAACGAAGCTCTCGAAAAACTCTGCCTTAATCCACCATCTGTTTTTCCCAGAAATCAAGGTATTTTTCTGATTTAATTATTTAAATTCGAATTATTTATGAATTAAAATAGGAATTTTTGTTCTTAATATTGTTTGTGTGATTTGATGGCATAATCAGGTAGATAAATTTCTCCTGATCATTTTGGTATATTATATGTTGAATTATGAGCTCTGCATCATGGAGAAACTGAGGTTTTAATTTTTGAATTACGAATTAGGGTTCATAACCATAAATATGTTTAATTGAAAATTAGGTGTTTTTGTGTTAAGGGTTATTAGCTGATTCTGTTAACATAATTATGTCCCTGGTTCAATTTGCAATCGAAATATATATATAAAAGTTACGAACGATTCCGGGAAGGCTGTGAACGAAGCTCGCCGGATGTTCGCCGGGCTTGGCTCGATTTTCACCGGAATCCGAATTCAGGGTATGATTTGCTGGTTTAAACGGTTCAGTGATGTTCCTGGTTGAGTTTGGAGTGAAAACCCCATACGAAGCAAGTTCATCAACCCCGTTTTTGTCGAAATTAAGTCTCAAATTGTTTCAGGTCAGCGGAATCTGTAATTTAGCCGCCGTGTTCTTGAGGATTTGGGTGACCCGATCGGGTCAATTTTGACCTGGGGTTCGACCCGGTTTTGATCTGATTTCTTTCAAAATTATTTCTAAAATGTTGTTTTTACAATTGAACCCCCAAAGTTCTTAATTCTTGCAAATAGTGCATGTCTGTTTTAAAACTTACGGAAAATGGATTTCTGTTTTAAATTATATTAAAAATGATTTGTTTATTATTTTAAAAACCAGAAAATTGGTTATTTAATTATTTTAAATTCAAAAAAAAATTATTATCTTAATTATTTATTTATTCAAAAATAAATCGAAATTATTTTATAATTAATTTTAATTAGTTTTTAATTATTTTATTTAATTTATTAATTTATAATTAATTGATTAATTAATTTAATTAATTAATTTTAATTGATTTAATAATTAGATTTAATTATTTAAAATTGATTTAAAAATTCCGAAAAATAGTTTTGAGCTTTAAAATATTATTTTAAATTATTTTTAAGGCTCGATAATTATTATAAATTTTTTTTAAAGTCATATTCGAGTATTCGAACCCTATTATTTAATTATAAAATGATTCGGGACCCATTTTAATTCCGAAAAATGTTTAAAAATTTATAATAAATCAACCGTTCGTCCGATTAATACGAAACGAACGCCTCTAGACTCAGAAAAATATTCTGCTTCTATTAAAAATATTTTCGAGACCTAAATTCTTTTGTATCAAAAGGGTGTTTGTTTTATGAATCATTCTGAGTCGGTTATTGATCGATAAAATACTCTTTTTTGACACAATTTCAATTCTAAACTTATCGAGACCTATCTTTTGTCGATTCAACTTATGTGCTACATGAATTACGTGATTATGTGTTATATGATTACATTCCCTATGTGTACGTGTTATGTGGATAGTGAGTCAGCGTGTCTTTTAAACATTATCTGCGTAAGATGTGATCTTTATCTGTTATTATCGGGTGGGTAGATAATAAGAATAAACGTATAGACTAAACAATTATATATATTGTCAGTTCATTGAATAATATTATTTATAATAGATGCACATAGTTCGAGGCATTCAAAGCCAGACATAAATTGTAGAAGTAAATCTTGATAGCATGTAGTAATGAAACAAGTGGATTCAGAATAATGATAACCCTAAGGGAGTAAATGATAAGAAAGGTCAAGTAGCCTGTCAAGAGGAATACAGATACAACGGATGCAACAGGACTAAGTGATATGGCAGCTAGTTAAAGATCAGTAGATTATCAACTGAGGCAAGTATTCCTAACCTTTCTCCTAAAATACTGCAAATATTTATTCTCTCCTATTCTAAGTTCAGAATAGTTAACTGTTTTATATTTCGCTGCAATTACTCTTATTATGCCAGTTCTTTTCATTATTGTTCCTATATTATCGATTGCTCTCTTGAGCAAATACCCATTCGTTCGGGTTATTTGCGAACCCTGATTTAGGATGTTTTGAAATCAAAATGATTTGACATCAAAATACTCTACGGGCTGGACGATTATTATGAGGACCAGTGATGAGCTGGATCCTATGGGCCGGAGATGGACCGGACCCTTAGGCCATAGTTTCCTGGGTACCCCATATGTTGGTTGGGTCTATGCAGTTAGGTATAGATCCGCACTATCTCTTGACTGATCAGCAGGTTATAGTGCATATGTTGGTTTCTAGTGTCCAGTCTAATTTATTGTTGATCGCCATTAACGGCATTCCTTCCCGAATAGTTCATAATTACAAACTCAAACAAAGATTTGATACAAAAAGGATGAAATATTAAAACGATCACTGTTCTTTTACAGAAAACATGATTTATGATTAAAGACCAATGAGGGCCGACATTTTGTTTGCTCAACTGTTTTAAATATATGAAGATGTTTTGAAATCATTCAACAAACGTTTCTAGGAGCTTCTTTGATCTGATACCTGGAAACCATTTATGATACTTACTGGGCATTTTTGGCTCACTCTTGCTTTGTGAACTCTTATTTCTTTCAGTATCAAATAAGGACAAAGTGAATAGCTTTTAATAGACAGCAAAAGTGGTGAGATTCTAGCTGAAGAAATTTGGAGATGTCAGAGTGATCAATACAAGGAAAGTAGTAATGAGGTAATGAAATTGTATTTATACAATATAAATTTTAGAAGGTTAGATTCTTGTTTCATACTATAACCTGTAAGCGATCCTGAATAATGAGGGGTTATCTGCATATTTTTTTAATATACAGGTTTTTATTATTATTTAAAGTTGTGTAGTGACACCCAATCCTGACCCCAGATTTGGGGGTGTCACAGTTGGTATCAGAGCTACAGGTTATTGGTCACTGAAATAAGAATAGGTGAGGGTAAAATAGGAGTGATAGGTCATATGAGATAGGAAAGACACTAGGCATACTCATTTTAAGTTCGAATTGAGTGTGAATGAGGGTTGGCAGGTCCGATACGGAATTGGTAAGACAAGATTGTTGGGGCAAGCGTAAGGCGAATATCGCAAAGCTATAGGTAGATTGAGTTCTCAGATCCTACAGTAATGAGGAATCGATAGATTGACGGAGACTGGATATGCTACCCTGCGTTTCATGTGGTGTTGAAGAAGATGCGATCGAGCCTTGTGAGAACTTCGCGTAAGAGAGGCTAGGTGAGTTTTGGGTACGATTTAACTTAGAATTAGGTAGTAGGACGAGCTTCACGCTGGAGGTGACAAGTTGATGGAAGCTGATGAAGAACCAACGTTGCATATTTCTGAGGCACCACCACTACGAGAAGAGTCCTATCATTTATCGGGAGGTGCGCAAGAAATGATATCTACCTTACTAGGTATAGGTAAGACTAACAAGAAGATGTGACCCTATCTATAGACCGAACATCGAGTCGCCTGCGTGGTTGTAAGCATAGCGTTAAAAACGATGACAAGAATCTCAGAGATAGTACCAGATGTTAACATTGCGGTGGAATTGCGAGTAAATGATATACAATGGTAAATGGAACTTCGTCGACTAACAAGTGCGAGCAGAATCCAAGGAAAAGTAGAAGATGTACCAAAATGGAGAGACCCTTATATGGGCATTCCTTCAATTAGATATTTCATTAGCAGATCAAGAGAGTAGCAAGTAACTTATATAGTAATGATGAACAAATATTTGACTTTCAAAATTTTAAAATGAGATTTCGGAGAAGATTTTCTTAATCAACTTTCAGAAGATTTTTGTATGAAGCGAGTTTTACAAGTTGGTTGTCGAAATACTATTAAAGTTCTTGTTATTATAAACAGAAAATGACCTAATAAGAAGAATGAATATAGACTCAGTATTGTCAGTTTGAAGGACTAAGTAGACCCCCCCAGCAGGGAGAAAGTTTAAAGTTTTCGTGAAAGACGAAAGTAATATTTGTTTAAATAATACCAACAATTAAATGAACATGTTAAAATATTATTTACCCAATTCATGAAATTATTAAATTTAACAAGATTTTTAATTCGAATGGACAAAGGATGATTGAATGAAAAGAAGACTCTTTTAGACGATTGGCAAAGGATAATATTCCAAATCGACAAAGTTGAAGCGTGGCGGGATCGATTGTTATTCCACGTGGCACAGAAGAAGTCGGGAGTAATAATTATAAATTATGTATGGACGCGATTACGATCGAATCATTAAAGCATTTAATGTGGAGGCCTTTCCAGACAATATTTCGAAGTTATAATGTGACCTAAACTGTGAATCTCTCATTCGACTGGTTTCTAAAGGCATACGTAGGTGAAGCGTGGAAGGTGATCAACATTGACATTCCATCTCTTAATACGATAGCATATGTTCTTCTTGATTCTTGAATACATATGAGTTTCTTCTATGGATAAATCATATGAGGCGAAGATGAAAGAAAATTTATTGTATTCCTTCTGAATTGCTTCTCTTCTCAAATTACTGATTCCTGATTGAGACAAACAGTGTTGTGGTATGACGCTTTATCGAAATGATGAAGAGTCGGGTGGGACGCCACCTAATCATGTGCTGTATGCCATATAGTATGAAAGACTGGCCATCTTGAGTACGAATATGGTTGTCTCATTCACATCTAAATCTTCACTCATTCTTCTTCCTTCAATTTACCGAATTACAAATTCTCTTAATCGTTTGTGGTATTGTTATTCCTTATTCAATTTTCAATCAAAGTCATATTCACAACCTCTCCTCTTGCGTAGAGTCTGTTCTCTGGCGATTTCAAAAGAAATGAAATAGTGTGGCATGTGGAATCATATAACAAACATAGATACGACTGCAAACCGATAAATGGTGGACATCTGCGGGTAAGGAAGAAGGAATTCACCGATAACATGGACGTGGCGAAGATATCAATTCAGACAGTTGTACGTGTTACGAGGACCTCATCAGTACGATAGATTACGTTAACATGACGCGCTTCAAATCAGAGGATTTTGACGTGAAATGAATGGTTAGCGAACCGTAACAAATAAATTAGTTATAAAATAAGGAAGTAAGGCTGTATGCAAAGCAAACGTGTGTCGGGACAACAATCGGAGATCAAGGGAATTCTGAACACTGACTCAGATAGGCAATTAATATGTGAAGCATCTCTTCGTCGCGGAAAGATATTTGTCGTGAAGATTCAAGGTCAAAGAAATCTTAATCGTAAACAAATTTTGAACGTGTTCTTCAAGAAATTGTGAAGTTCTCTACCTTGAGTAAATAAGTCACGGTGAATTTAATACCCATAATCGGGTCGGTGACGAAAGTTCGATACGGGAACATAAGTGGAGATAAAGTAATGGTGATTCGACTACGAGACCTTATAAGAAATGATGAACCGAGGATGGAGTTTCCACTCGATTGTGATGATGATAATCAAGACCCTACATGGTTATTAAAAGATCAACTGACTCACCAATGAAATTGAGTGTGTATTGTCAAAGAAGGAGTATTGGTGTAGTTCATTGAAGGATGCGGCATAATTTTTTTTAAAAGTAACTATACACAATTAGTAACGACAATAAATAAGTTAAAATACTCGCGAAATAAAATTTTGAGACACGAGATAAATTTTAAAGCTTACTGATAAAATTTTGTAATATTCTGAAAGAACTGGGAAGGGAGTGGTTATATTAATCCTTGTTGATTTAAGACCTTAAAAGATATATGTTATGCCAATTAATCATACCTATACTAATCAGAATGATATAGTTCGAACTAGGGTGGATGGATGAATTTGGTTGATGGAAGTGGATGGATGTGATTGTAGACGATTTGGTAGATTGATGGTGTCGGCTTGAGTCCGACTGGTAGTCGATGGTATAGGGGTGGTGCTGCCCAAATTTTCAGAAATTACCCTACATGTAAGGATAAAGGAGTATATTATCACTCCCAGTTGTACTCCAAATGGTTTTAATTTCAGTTCTTGAGAAAGAATGTTATGATCGAACTGACTTTATGTAATTGGTCTTTGATTCTAGTTAGCTAGTCTTCACTTGGTTTAAGTGATCAGTTAAAAGAGTTAATTGATCAACTTTACCAACTAATGTTAGCTAAATAGAGATCGATTCCAATTAGATTGAGTCAAGCTCTAATATGATTTTCAGATCCAAAATCAAAGCGGTTAGCAAGTTGAAGGAAGTGATGGCATTAGCACGAATCGAAAATTTAGTAGAATTAGCGTGATGTTACCACAAACATGTGCGAGACTTTATCTAGATGAATACACTCTTTTTGATAAACAAGAGGAATAAAAAGTAATTGGTACATGCTAGTAAGAAGAAAATTTTCAAGAACTGAAGGTTCAAGATAAAGCAAAGAGATTCTATCATATATAATAGCATTCCAGGAAGGACTTGAAAGTATACCCATATTGAATGACGATTGAATAAAAGTTTTCGAAAGCTCGCAAATCCAAGTATCCAATTTAAGACGAAGACTAACGAAGTACACATGTGAATTTGGGAAGAAGAAATGTTGATCAATTGGAAAAAGCCAAATATGCGATCAATGATGATTTAAGTGAGGCTAAAAAAGTAACCATCGATGAATTTGATAATTCTGTCAATAAAAACTTAAATATTATAAATAAAAGCCTTTTATTAACTTCAGAACTGGTTTATCTAATAACGCACATATTAACATTATCAAGAAAGAGACATTCCTTATGTTAGAAGAGTTAATGAGTAATGAGAATGAAGAACTAAATAAGAAAAGAAGTGGAATCAAAAGGATGATAAAGAAATGTTATAAAATAATCCAGGATATATGTTGTGAACATCAGATATGCCAGAACTAATAGGGGAATGAAGTAAAACACCGGCAATTGAAGACAAGAATTTCATTCAAAGAATGCACGTAAGCAAGGAAGATTAAACAACAGTATTCGTGGCAAACTATTAGAGAAGAACGATACAATGAATCTCATATCGGAATTCTCCATAATTAAAGTGAAGTCCCGAAGATTCTAATGAATGATTTACCAAGGTTACCTCAGGAAATGAGGTAAGAATTTCCATCAGTTACTGTACGAGTCGAGCTGGTGTCAAAAGCCCTGTATCGCATAACCCAGTAGAAATGAGATATTGAGTGAAGGAAAACTTCAGAAATGTGGAATGAAAGAATAATGAAATAAAGGGGTACTTTGCGCTATACATAAAAGTGATCATGGAGAAAAGAGAAGGGAGGTATGAAGTCATGCATCGATTATCAGAAATTGCAAGTCTGAAGATTAAATGAACATAGTGTATAAGGAGTAATTGGATAGTGTGATTGTATTTATTAATAACATCCTCGCCCATTCAAGAATTAAGGAAGACCAAGTTGAACACCTGGAGATATGCATGCGAAGGGTAAAAGATTAGCAACCGCGTTCTAAACTACAAAAGTATGAACTCTGGTTATAATTACTTATGAGCTACGGAAGTATGGTTAATTACCAACCAAGCAAGATCTATTCAGAGACATATGTCTTGAGTAGAAAAGAAAGAGTGAGCATCGCTAAGATTGCTGGAGAGTGGATAAAGGAATTGTAAAAGTTAAGAATTGAGAACAGGTTTTGATCCAACTTCTAGATTATACTGATACTTACTTTGTTGTTAGATATCAAAGGTGGTATTAATATAGATGATTGATGTTGACTTCAGTATGGAATGTTGCGAGCATCAAAGTTCATATTGATATCTAATTTGATATGATAACAAAATTAGTATTAGTACCAAGAGTTCGGTTTTGAATAAAATTATGGTTCATTATATTCTAAATTAATATTTCCTTTCAGATAATAAAAGATTTCGCTCGATGAATATACTTGTTAGTAATTGAAAAGAAATTGAAAAATACTATGAAGTGATGAGTTAAATGCAAATGTCGAGATTTTCTTTTAATTTTTAGTTTTGAAAAGATTTAGAACAGTTCGAAGCATCAGACGCCATGAGCTCAGTATATTGGGCGCATACAGATGGAAAGTACAAGAGACCAGCTAAAGGTTCTCGGATACGATTAAAAATGATTATAGGTCAAACTAACCAAACAGAAGGAGAGGCGAGAAGTAAATTAGAACAGTTAGGAAATGGAAAGTGCATAAACACAAATTATTAAAATTAGAAAGAAAATTAGATTAGTATAAATTAAGTTAGTCCATCAAGACAATGAGATAGATAGAACGGTTGCGAATGAGTTGGCCTTGTTGTTACAGGCATGACGAGTTCATAAGATGTTCAAATACAACTAAGAAGGGTAATTTAGCTCCCTATGTATAAAATGAAGGTTGATTCAGATTACGTGAGTAACCGATAGATTTAATGTTGGTAAGAGACCATTGAGTTGTGATTAAAGTGATGAGACCTGAGGAATTATAGGAAAGATACTTGAAAAATATCATAGTCAATGACAGAAAGTAAATACGCCCTGGTCTCAGTGCATCATTTACAAATGAAGAAGAAGATTACAGGAACGGTTAAAGAGCCTCGAATGCGATGGGAAGCGATTACAAATTAGGTTATTTGAACGAAGAAACATGTGAGGACGAGGTTCAACACCGACTAACAGTTGGAAATGCACATAAGCGCGAATTATTAGATTTAGAAAGAAAAAGAAAAATTTATATGCGTTATGCTGATCCTTTTGAGGCTGTAAAAATAGAGAGGGTAAATAAAAGTAAGTTGGTTTCACCCCTACCCGTATAGCGAATTCGTAGGGCAGTTTATATGTATATATCCAGAAGGAGTAACTTAGCTCCCTTATATATAGGAGATGGAGAGTTGAATTGAGTTATACAAGCAACAAATAGAATATGATGTTAGCGAGAGGCTTTTAAGGAAAGATTGATATTATACTTTAAAGTTATGAAAAATTATAAGGTTGAGAGATTAACCTGAGAAGATGAAAGTGATATACTTGAAAAATATCAGTATTATTCCTTAGTGTGATTCTGAGGACATAATCCTTTTAAGGGGGGAAGGATGTAACATCTGGGAAATATCGTGTAATTATTTGTATCAATATATGATTATTATATGAATATTATATGAATTTTTGGTGAATTATCTGATGATTGATAATAATATTTGGATGTTTGTATATAATAAAATGTGAGTATATTAATTTTAATATGTCCAGAATAAAATATAGATAATTAAAATATTTTTCTGGTAATTTTTGGAGTGTTATATAATTTTATAATGATTTATAAATTTATTAATTATTTTCTGAATAATTACAAAATTATTTTATAAAGCCGGGAATCGTTAGACTTCAACCGTTTTTATGTTTTTACAACCTGAAACTCTTCCGAAAACTCCTTACTAATCTAATCTGGTAATTCCGGACATTTTCCATGTTTGACTTTTTTGATCCGGATTACGGTTTGACCCGTGCGCGGCCCGGCGCAAAATTTTCGATACGATAATCATTTCTGTGAATCAACAAAACCCATATTCTCGAAAGACGGGATATTATTACATTATTTCCATATAAAGTGTTTTATAAAAAGCCCGGTTGGGATAATTATCCAAAACTGATATCAAATCGGATCGTTATTGCAGTTACTTAGCGGCTAAGCAACTAATTTAACGATCCAAAACGATCCAAAACGAACCAATATTCCGTAAATATAAATAGCATATTTCTTATTTCATTTTATTCATTTATTCATTTATAACCAGTAAAAATATAGTAATTACAGAGAAAAACCCTTAAAAATGATACGTTCCCGAGAATCAAACGCACGAACGAGGACGTTACCGAACTCTGATTCAAGCGTGCAATATATCAAAACGAAGCTCTCGAAAAACTCTACCTTAATCCACCATTTGTTTTTGCCCAGAAATCAAGGTATTTTTCCGATTTAATTATTTAAATTTGAATTATTTATGAATTAAAATATGAATTTTTGTTCTTGATGTTTTTTGTGTGATTTGATGGCATAATCACGTAGATAAATTTCTCCTGATCATTTTGGTATATTATATGTTAAATTCTGAGCTCTACATCATGGAGAAACTGAGGTTTTAATTTTTGAATTACAAATTAGGGTTCATAACCATGAATATGTTCAATTGAAAATTAGGTGTTTTTGTGTTAAGGGTTATTAGCTGATTCTGTTAACATAATTATGTTCCTGGTTCAATTTGCAATCGAAATATATATATAAAAGTTACGAACGATTCCGGGAAGGCTGTGAACCAAGCTCGCCGGATGTTCGCCGGGCCTGGCTCGATTTTCACCGGAATCCGAATTCAGGGTATGATTTGCTGGTTTAAACGGTTCAGTGATGTTCCTGGTTGAGTTGGGAGTGAAAACCCCATACGAAGCAAGTTCAACAACCCCGTTTTTGTCGAAATTAAGCCTCGCCGGATTGTTTCAGGTCATCGGAATCTGCAATTTAGCCGCCGTTCTTGAGGATTTGGGTGACCCGATCGGGTTAATGGGTGACCCGATCGGGTTAATGGGTGACCCGATCGGGTCAATTTTGACCCGGGGTTCGACCCGATTTTGATCTGCTTTCTTTCAAAATCATTTCTAAAATGTTGTTTTTACAATTTAACCCCCAAAGTCCTGAATTCTTGCAAATAGTGGATGTCTGTTTTAAAACTTACAGAAAATGGATTTCTGTTTTAAATTATATTAAAAGTGATTTGTTTATTATTTTAAAAACCAGAAAATTGGTTATTTAATTATTTTAAATTCAAAAAAAAATTATAATCTTAATTATTCAAAAATAAATCGAAATTATTTTATTAATTAATTTTAATTAGTTTTTAATTATTTTAAATAATTCATTTATTTATAATTAATTGATTAATTAATTTAATTAATTATTAATTAATTTTAATTAATTTAATAATTAGATTTAATTATTTCAAAATGATTTAAAAATTCCGAAAAATAGTTTTGAGCTTTAAAATATTATTTTAAATTATTTTTAAGGCTCGATAATTATTATATTTTTTTTAAAGTCATATTCGAGTATTCGAACCCTATTATTTAATTATAAAATGATTCGGAGACCCATTTTAATCCGAAAAATGTTCAAAAATTCTTAATAAATCAACCGTTCGTCCGATTAATACGAAACGAACGCCTCTAGACTCAGAAAAATATTCTGCTTCTATTAAAAATATTTTCAAGACCTAAATTCTTTTGTATCAAAAGGGTGTTTGTTTTATGAATCATTCTGAGTGGGTTATTGATCGATAAAATACTCTTTTTTGACCCAATTTTAAATCTAAACTTTTCGAGACCTATCTTTTGTCGATTCAACTTATGTGCTATATGAATTACGTTATTATATGTTATATTATTACATGCCCTATGTGTACGTGTTATGTGGATAGTGAGTCAGCGTGTCTTTTAAACATTATCTGCGTAAGATGTGATCTTTATCTGTTATTATCGGGCGGGTAGATAATAAGAATAAATGTGTAGACTAAACAATTATATATATTATCAGTTCATTGAATAGTATTATTTATGATAGATGCACATAGTTCGAGGCATTCAAAGCCAGACAGAAATTATAGAAGTAAAGCCTGATAGCGTGTAGTAATGAAACAAGTGGATTCAGAATAAAGATAACCCTAAGGGAGTAAATGATAAGAAAGGTCAAGTAGCCTGTCAAGAGGAATACAGATGCAACGGATGCAACAGGACTAAGTGATATGACAGCTAGTTAAAGATCAGTAGATTATCAATTGAGGCAAGTATTCCTAAACTTTCTCCTAAAATACTACAAATTTTTATTCGCTCCTATTCTAAGTTCAGAATAGTTAACTATTTTATATTTCACTGCAATTACTCTTATTATGCCAGTTCTTTTTATTATTATTCCTATATTATCGATTGATCTCTTGAGCAAATACCCATTCGTTCGTGTTATTTGTGAACCCTGATTTGGGATGTTTTGAAATCAAAATGATTTGACATCAAAATACTCTATGGGCTGGATGATTATTATGAGGACCAGTGATGAGCTGGATCCTATGGGCCGGAGATGGACCGGACCCTTAGGCCATAGTTGCCTGAGTACCCCATATGTTGGTTGGGTCTATGCAGTTAGGTATAGATTAAACATTTAACGATCTATACTTATCGTACAACATCGCTATATTATGCGAAAATTCAATTACTACGTATCATGACAAACATGGTATTTATGCAATGATAATAAAACCGTCCTTTGACAACATAAAAGTAAATGGAGTTGGGTTCGTAAACTTGCTTGGGTATCTCGAGGTGGAGGATGCTCTAGGTTCCGCTCGAAAATCTATAATCATAAACATAATTCATTTCGTTAGGTCCCGTTCTAATTTACGGCGACTCGCACTCATGCGCTACTTATTATACACCCTCTCAACTTATATTACCCTTATTGTTTCTTTAAGTCCTTATTATCATTATGGTCGCTTCCTTTTTCAAAGTATCTTAAATCCATTTTCATTTTCGTCATCGGCTCCGCTTATGGATTCTACGGTTTCTAATCGCGCGGTCTCGGCTCCGACATTTTTATAAAATTGAAAAATCATTTTTTTCACTTGAAATTTATATGACAGTTAGGAAACGCAATTTAATACTCTCTGTAAAAATTTCATGATTTATGAACACTTTTAAGTTGATCCTTTTTATTTTCAAAGTTCATAATTCGTAGTAGTTTTTGTCGCGTAAATCACTTTTATTAAAATGGCCATAACTTTTGATCCGTAAATCGGAATCAAGCGATTCAAGCACCTAAAAAATACTTATAACATTTTATATCATAATCAAGGTTTATTTTTCAAGAAACTACAGTTTACATCTTCGGGACTTTCTGCAGAAACTTTAAAGTTATGTTTTATTCATTTTAGCGAGATTACGGTTACGATTGGAGTTTCGTTTATACCTTAAATCTTTATACTACCACCAACAATCAACATATCATCATCACCACACTAAATACTCACAAGAACATCATGTTCTCGAGGCAATCAACAATCAACCTTAAATCTACTTAGCTAAACATCAAGATTACAACAATACTCCCACCAAAACTAGGTTTACAACTATATAGTAAAAGGATCTTGAACTTAAATCTTAAATAAGGTTGGGTCAAAGATTTATACCTTTCTTGAGATCTTGAGATGTGTTCTTGATGATGGTGAAGTCTTGGGAGTGCTTAGTATAGTTTTTAGAACCTAAAACAACCATTAAAATCAAGAAATCAAAGAAGAGTTACTATTCATACTATTCATTATCAACTTTCTTGATTTTATTTCACCCATCAAACCTTGATAAAAAGAGCTCAAAGATTTATCTTACCTTAGTTTGGTTGCTAGGAAGCTTGAGAATTAATGGGAGGATTTATCCATGGATAGAGCTTGAAGGTTTAAATTTGATTTCTTTATTTTATGGGAAGGGCCGAATGGAAGAAGAAGAAATGGGGGAGAGAGTTTTTGTGTTGCTTCTTGGGAGCTTCTTGAAATAATGTGGTGATATCTTGTAGTTGATTTTTAATCCTTAGTATATATCCTATGATTTGATATTGGTTGCCAATCTTGGAGACAAAACTAGCTAGCATTGGTAGATTACAAGCTAAGCCACTTGGTTTAGCTCTTTAGCTCACTATTTGCTAGCCCTTGGTTGATCATCCTATGCTTAGCTTACTATTTGATAAAGTAACCATGGTTACTTTTCTACCATGATAGTTAGTGCATTACGTTTATTTACTCGTTTACGCGTTCGCTCGGTCACTTAAATGTTTTCGTAATACTTTCTCGTAAATTGTTCGCGACGTAAATCCTTTCGTATTTATTCCTTATGCTTTGAATTATCATACTTGAATATAAATTCGTAGGGTTTTAAATTCGTAATTATATTGTGATTCCCGTAATCCTCGATGATTAGTAAATATGGTCATTTTTCAAAGTTCATTTTCTTCGAAAACTAATAGCATTTATATACACTCATTTGGTACGTATAATCATAATATCAACTCCGAAACTCATTTTCTCATGCACTACATAGTGTGGGCTAAAACGTTTTCCCCGTCCGTCAGGGTTACCATTCATTAAATGTTTTTACAAAGTCTCAAAAATTCAAGTTATTAAAGTTTTCCCCTCTAACAAGGATTTCGTCCCGGAATCAATTAGAAAATAAGTGGGGATATCTATTCCTCATTGCGTCTTCAAGTTCCCATGTTGACTCTTCGACATTTTGATTCCTCCACAAGATTCTAACCAGCATCACAGTCTTGTTCCTCAGCACTTGTTCTTTTTGGTCCATTATCCTTACTGGCTGATCGATGTAGGTCAGGCCTGGTTGTAAATCTATCTGCTCGTATTCTATTACATTTCGTGCATCTGCATGGTACTTCCTTATCATGGACACATGGAACACGTTGTGCACTTGTTGCAGATTAGGAGGCAAGGCGAGCTCGTAAGCTAGAGGTCCTATTCTCCTCAAAATTTTAAAGGGTCCTATGAATCTGGGGCTCAGCTTCCCTATCTTCACAAATCTCATCACTCCTTTCCACGAAGATACCTTCAATAGCACTGAATCTCCTACTTCATATTCCCTATCTTTCCTGGTCTGGTCGGCGTACTTCTTTTGTCTGTCCTGAGCTGCTACCAGTCTTTTCCTGATGAGTCCCACCATTTCTCTAGTTTGTTGGACTAACTCCGGTCCTAATATCTTGTGTTCTCCAACTTCATCCCAACATAGGGGAGAGCGACATCTCCTTCCGTAAAGAGCTTCATACGGAGGCATTTCTATGCTAGCGTGATAGCTGTTGTTGTAAGCAAATTCGATCAGGGGTAAGTGGTCATTCCAATTTCCTTTAAAATCAATGGCACACACTCGTAGCATATTTTTAGGGTCTGAATAGTCCTTTCGCTTTGTCCATCAGTCTGGGGGTGGTAAGCGGTACTCATGTTTAGTCTGGTGCCTACACATTCTTGGAAGCTTCTCCAAAATCAGGAATTAAACCTTGGGTCTCGATCTGACACTATGGCAACAGGAACGTCGTGTCTCATTATAATTTCTTTCAAGTACATATCCACCAGCTTATCTACGGTGTACCTTTCGTTGATTGGTAGGAAGTGTGCGGACTTGGTCAGTCTATCTATGATAACCAATATGGTGTCGTGATTGGTCTTTGTCCTTGGTAGGCCTGTCACAAAATCCATGGCTATATGCTCCCATTTCCATTCCGGAATTTCCAGGGGCCATAATAGTCCACTACGTCGGTGATGTTCAGCCTTCACTCTCTGGCATGTCAAGCACTTGCTGACCCACTCTGCTACTTCTCTCTTCATGTTAGGCCACCAATAATATTCCTTAAGGTCACGATACATCTTCGTACTTTCTGGGTGGATTAAATATCTGGAGTTGTGCCCTTCGTACAGCAGCTCGTCCTTTAACTCTTGCACATTTGGAATCCAAATTCGGGATGCATACCTCATGATCCCTTTCTCGTCCTTCTCGCATCTCACTTCCTCACCAGTCAATGTTCCTCTTTCTTCACTCATCTTCTTTTCCTGACATACTCGTATCTTTTCAGTTAGTTCCGGCACTAGCTTAATCTCAAATAATCCTTCTGTTCCATTACCAGTCATCCTCACGTCAATTTCCATTTTCTCAAATTCTTTAATTAATTCCTCATATGTCATTATCATTTTGAGTCTTTCCTTCCTACTAAGGGCGTCAACCACCACATTTTCTTTACCCGGGTGATACAAAATTTCACAGTCATAGTCCTTAATCAACTCTAACCATCTCCTCTGTCTCATGTTCAGTTCTTTCTGAGTAAAAATATATTTGAGGCTCTTATGGTCTGTATAAATCTCTCATTTCTCACCGTACAGGTAGTGTCTCCAAATTTTCCGGGCAAACACTATGGTTGCTAATTCTAGATCATGCGTCGATTATCTGCTCTCATACTCCTTCAATTGCCGAGAGGCATACGCTATAACTTTTCCGTGCTGCTCAAGCACACATCCTAATCCTTTAAGCGATGCATCGCTGTATATCACAAACTCTCCCTTTCCATCGGGAAGAGCGAGCACTGGTGCTGACACCAGCCTCCTTTTCAGTTCCTGAAAGCTTTCCTCACATTTTTCTGTCCATACAAAATTTTCTTCCTTCCGGGTAAGTCTAGTCAATGGACCTGCTATCTTAGCAAGGTCTTGCATGAATCTTCGGTAATATCCTCCTAAACCCACAAAGCTCTTGACCTCTATTGGGGTAGTTGGTCTTTCCCAGTTAGACACCTTTTCTATCTTGGTGGGGTCAACTAAAAATCCTTTGCTACTCACCACATGTCCTAAGAACTGAACTTCCCTTAACCAAAACTCGCATTTCGAGAACTTGGCATATAATTTCTCATTCTTCAAGATTTCTAAGACTATCCTCAAATGTTCTGCATGTTCTTGCTTTGTCTTTGAGTAGATTAGAATATCATCTATAAAAACTATCACACATATATCTAGGTACTTTTTGAACACTCTGTTCATCAAATCCATAAAGGCTACGGGTGCATTGATTAGCCCAAACGACATGACTAAGAACTCATAGTGTCCATACCTAGTACGAAAAGCAGTCTTCGGTATATCCTCAGGCTTAATTTTCAACTGGTGATACCTGTCCTCAAATCTATTTTGGAAAAATGCACAGCTCCCTTGAGTTGATCGAATAGGTCATCAATCCTAGGGAGAGGGTACCTATTCTTAATAGTCAGCTTATTCAATTCTCGATAGTCTATGCATAATCTCATACTGCCGTCCTTTTTCTTTACGAACAGTACTGGCGCTCCCCATGGCGACACACTGGGTCTTATCATTCCATTATCTAATAATTCTTGCAGTTGAGAAGCTAATTCCTTCATTTCAACTGGGGCTAGCCTATATGGGGCCTTGGACACTGGTGCCGTTCCTGGTGCTAATTCTATAGCGAATTCTACTTCTCTGTCGGGTGGCAACCCTGGTAAGTTCTCTGGAAATACATCCTTAAATTCTTTTACTATGGGTATGTCCTGTATGTTAGGAACTTCTTTCTTCGTATCCATCACATAAGCTAAATAGGCCTTGTTACCTTTCTTTAACAACCTTTTTGCCTGTAGCATGGTCAGAAATTTATGGGCCTATCATTGACCTCTAAACACTACTTTCTTTCCATTTTGCACACTTATCTTCACCCTCTTCCGTTCACAATCTATTTGCGCTCCATTACTGGATAACCAATCCATTCCTAAGATTACATCAAATTCTCCTAACGCAATTTTAACTTGCATTTAGGGTGTACTTGATTCACAGGAATTATTTCTTTGTTTGGTATTTCCACTTGTAATACCTCACGTAAGGGTATGGCGTTAAGTTTTAACTTTTTAGCAAAATCTTGAGATATAAATGACTTGGTTTCTCTCGAATCAATTAGGACATTTGCATGTTTGGAATTTAACAGAAGGGTACCTGCTATCAAGTCAGTGTTTCAAATGCAGCTCTGCTCATCCCTGAGACTAGGGGTTTCAATATCGGGAAATCCTTTCTCATGTGTCCTACCTTCCCACACTGGAAACACGTCACATTAGGTCGGGTGCAGTTATTGGCAAGGTGTCCAATTTGGTCACACCTGTAGCATTTTAGAGGGACTCTCACCTGGGTGCACACTCCAAGGTGTCTCCTCCTACAGGTTTGACACTCCGGTATTGGGGTATTGGGTTGGCTATGAAACGTTGCCCTAGATTGTCCGCCGCCCTGACCAACACTCTCACTTGGGGCCTTTCTGAATCCGGGGCCTCTCGCAGGTTGGGACACCACTCCCCTGACGAACCTTCTTGGAAGGCTCCTGTTCCCGGTTCCTATTCCTTGGCTTCCTATCTTCCTCTTCCTATTTTCCTTTTCCTTCGAACTTTGTTCACTGCCAGCTTTAACAATCAAGGCTTTTTTCACTAAGGTGGCATAATCTGTCAGCTCTAGTACTACCACTCGGTTCTGAATCTACTGTTTCAGACCAAGCTGAAACCTTCACGCTTTCTTCTCTTCGGTATTCACGAACTCAGGCACAAATCATGATAGCTCAGTAAACTTGGCCTCATACTCTGCCACAGTCATCTTATCTTATTTCAACTCTAGAAACTTAATCTCCATCTGGGTTTCCAAAAACCTTGGGAAATACTTGTCTAAGAACAGTCGGGTAAATCTATCCCATGGAATCACAACATCAGTCTCCAGCTTTCGTTTGGACTCCCACCAGTAATTAGTTTCTCCTTTCAGCATGTAAGAAGCAAAAATGGTCTTGTGTTATTCCTCTACCCCTAGTATCTCGAAGGACTTTTCTATCTCTTTGAGCCAGACCCGTGCTTCAACGGGGTCGGCAGATCCTAGAAACTCTGGGGGTTTGAGAGATTTGAAAGCCCTGAAGGCAGTGGCTGCAGTCTATTGGACAACATGCGGCTGTGGTGGAATATGCTGTTGGTTCAGATTTGCTCTTAAAAGTTCCATAAACTCATTCATGGGGTTCCCTCCCTGATGGGTATCCGTAGCCTCTTCTTCTACATATTCTTCCTCATCATATTCATTATAGTCTAGGTCTTCTTCATTTTCTTCATACACTACAGGGTCAGGTTCATTCCTTTGTTGCTTAACAGATTCTGCGGGCTGTGCCCTGGTTCCTCTTCTACGGGGTGGCATTGTTCATATAATGAAAATTTGTCAATATAGTTGCATTTATGTTACTGTTGGATTAATTTATTCATATATAAGCATGTCATTTACTATCTAGCATGTTTTTTATTAGGTGCAATAATATGGAAATCCATTTCTAAATAACTGCTAGATATATATACCATAGGGTCTCCCACTTATATCTGGGGGACAAAACAACTAACCGAGTTCATACATGCCTTGATCATAATACATCATTACTTGTCGTGAATACTGAAATGCAAATACATAAGTCGTGTACCTTGAAGGTATGGCGCCCTCCAAACCCGGGTCAGAAGTTTGGGGTCCACACACACCACACTATTTATAACCTGCTTATAACAATAATAAAGATAATAATAATAATATGCAGTGACCCTACTTACCAACTACCATGGACCGTAACAGGTTAAAGTATGCACACAATCCAAATACACTTACTTATATTACAAACCGTTCAAATCCCAACTATCCAAACTCAGAACTGAGTAATAAACATTATTACAAACTTTTACAAACTTAGATTATTCCAAAAGAAGCCTACTAGCTCAACTCGATCAACCTGAACCCCTAGCTCTTGCGCTGGACTGGGGATCCTCGTTACCAACCGGTTCCTTCTTAACTGGAAAAGAACATAAACAACATCGCACAAATGAGCTAACTAGCTCAGCAAGTCACAATGACAAAACTGAGAATAATGATCATCGGGTGAATATGGTTATGATATCAAGGGAACAATGGATGCTGATATAGAATTGGATATTATATTTTCATTTTAAAAACCAAGGTTAGGCTGCTGATCAATCACGCACTAACCCCGAGCAAAGCACACAACACTGCTCTAACTACTGGATCCAAGGCACACATTGGCCTAACTTTACCATTATATGGTCTGACCACAAATCTGGTCCACAATTTTATAAAAACAATCCAATTCTAACATAATAACAGAATAAGCAGTAATAAACAATAAACAGAATCATTAATAACATTGGATGTTCAATAATGAAAATGGTTCCAATCTGCATAAAAATTAATATGGCATTTCCAAAGCTTGGCTGTTAGGTAATGAAAGAATTGGATAACAAAAGAATCAGTGTTTCAGGATTTCAAGGATTTGGCCTTTCAAAGCATAAGATACAATGGTTTGAGTGTGTAAGCAATCTGGTTCAGTGTTTGATATTTAGTTTGTATGTATTTGTGGAGTAGTATTGTATATTTGAGGTTCGTATTTGGGTATACAATAATCAATGGTCTAGAAAGAATTAGGTTTACGGCTAAAGATCAATAACTGGAATCAGGGTTTTGGGTTCAGTGCTTCAAAGCACTTGCAATATAAAATAAGATTATCAATCAATACAACATCTAGAGAAAGTTCAGAACACTTGTCTGGTACTAGCTTACTACACTACACTTGCTTTCAATTACCACTGTCTTACTCATTGACTACCTGTTTCCCTTTTCTACGCCTTGCCTCTTATGCTCATATATCATAAGCATCTATCAATATTCAACTCATACGATTCTATTCAACACATACTTCTATCTACCCTTCGTTTCACCCAAATCCGATTAACGGATTGAAAGTTACGAAATAAACAAGTAAACATTGAATATACAGACCGACGGTTAACCAACAAGTCACATATAACACATAACACATCACATAATCAATGATATATCATTTATAAAGAAGTCTCGGGTCATAAATAGGCTTTCGGATATTTAAAATGATTTTTAAAACATTTTTCGGAATTAAAACGGGTCGTTGGATCAATTTCGGAGTAATAAACAGGGTTCGGTTGGCCCATTTTGGCTTCAAAACAATTTTATAATAATTATCGAGCCTTGAAAATAATTTAGAATAATATTTTAAAGCTCAAAACTATTTTTCAGAATTTTTAAATCATTTTTAAATAATTAAATCTAATTAAATAATTAATTAAAATCAATTAATAATTAATTAAATCAATTAATAAATTAATTTTCGAATTAATTGATCAATTAATCGATTAAAAATTAACTAAATTTAATTAACTAATTAATTCAGATTTATTTTTGAATTAAAAATAATTTTTGGAATTAAAATAATAATTTTTGGAATTTTCAGAAATTAAAATCAAAATTTTATAATAAAAATAAATAGGAAATATGATTTTTGAATATTTTTTAAACAGGAATCCAAAATTTGCAAGTTCTGGAAACCTTAGGGACCTAATTGTTTCTTCTTCAATACTTCAGGGGCCTGTTTGTTATTTTGCCAGCCCCGCCGTCGACTCGCCGGAGTGTGGCCGGAGAACACGATTCCGGCAACCTCAGACCACCAAACTGTCCAGAATTAATCTGCACATTACCAGGAACTTATTTATGCAATCAAAACACATCAATCATCCTTGTCCTGGCCGGAAATTGGCCAAGAACATCGCAGGTTTCCGGCGAACTTCGAATATTTTCAAAACACAACTCCCTTCGATTCAAGCATCCTCTGTTACCGAGCTATATACCAATCGATTGTAAATTTTATAAGGAACATAATCCACTATAAATCAACAGCTATTAACCCCTAAATCAAAAAGCCCCAAATTTCAATTGAAAACATTCATACGGGTTATAAACCCTAATTTTAAAATTCGAGAATTAAACCCACTTTTGAGCATGTTATTGAACTCCAAATCAGATGTATGACATATGGAAATCATCAGGAAAACAAGCTCTACAACATGCAATCATCAAAACATACAAACAATCATCCGAACAGAAATTCATATTTTTAATAAAAATAATTCAAAAATAAATAAAAATATAGAAAAATAACCTTAGTTTCTGCAGTAAAACGAAGCTCAGAATCTGATAGTACACCTCAAATCCTTCGTTTTAAGTTACTCAAGCTTTGAAAACAGAGATCAATAACACCTTCATTTTGCTGTTTGATTCTCAGAAAGGTTTATGAATTTAGGGTTTTTCTCTGGAAAATTATATATTAGCTGACTGCAAATGATTTTGATACGAAATAAAATACGGTAAAAGGCTATTTATAATTACGGAAAATTAGTATCCCGTTGGATCATTCCGGATATAAAACGGTACGTTTATTTATAAAAACTGATCCAAACGGTATCTGTTTTCGGGATAATTATCCAAATCAGTACAATTTGTACTGCGGTCTTGGTCTCAACGCCTGTTTATACGTATTACGAGGTGATAATTATGATAGTTTAATAAAAAGCTCCTGTTTCTCGAAAATACGAGTTTTATTGATTTACCGAAACGAATTTTGTATCGAAAATGTTATGCCGGGATCCGCGCAGGACAAACCGTACGCTGGATCGAAAAAGTCGAAACATGGAATATGCTCGGAATATTACAATTAGGTTAGGAAGGAGTTCCCGGAAGAGTTTCGGGTTCCAAAAACGTAACAACGGATGACGTCGGTTGGTTCCCGTTTTTATAAAATAGATTTTAAATACTCGGAAAAAGATTTTATAAAATTCATATGATTCCTATAAATTCATAAATCAACATAAAAATAATTATGAAGATATGACAATTATCTATATTTTATTTTTCACATATATAAATTAAAATACTCAATTAATAATATTTTTAAACATCCAAACACATTTAACACTTAACAAATAATTCACAAAATGGATACAGAACACATATAATAATTATTTATTAGAACAAATAATTACACGATATATCCCGGATATTACAGAAGGTCTAGGAACCCTATCTACTACAAGATATCCTATCAAAATTGGGGACAAGTCACCCAACCTTTTTCATGGTCCATAAATAGTCACTAGTCCCTCAGTCACTGTCACTGCGCGTGAGGTCACGCACCCTCTGATAAGTGGCATTTTATACCACTTAGAACGTTTTATAATGGCTTGAATTGATGTCTTGAAATCAAGTATTTTGTGTATTTGATGCATTTTTCTAGTGTTTGTGCATTTCAGGGTATTACTTGCGTTTGTGGAGAGATTTCATCAAGAAGAAGCCTTGGCATGTGTTTGGCATTGCAAGTGGGAAGATAGGAGCAGAATGCAGCAAAGAACGGGAGCAAAAACAGAGTTTTTTCCAGAAGGGGTCTGAGCGCCCGCTCAGCTCTGCTGAGCGACCGCTCAGGAAGCTGAGCGCCCACTCAGGATTGCTGAGCGGCCGCTCAGGGACGGAAATTTAAATTATTATTTTTAGACTCCTAATTCTGTTGAGCTTCCAACTTCTGAGATAGCTGGGTTTTGTGGGACTCCTATATAAGTAGTTTTCAGAGACGTTTCACGTGTGTGGAATCGTAGTATTAATCGAGGAGTGAGGAGATAAGGAAGAAGACCGTTTTAGCATATCGCAACGAAGAGGAAGCATATTTTCTTGTGATTCTTTATTTCGTTGTAACGTTGGATGCTAGTTTTCTTTACTTTGAACCTATTTACTCTTGTGACGTACTCTGGTTTAATATAAGTAGTTTTAGTTATTATTCTCGTGTGTTATTCTCATGTTTTCATATGAATCCATGATGACGATGAGTTCAATCATGGGCTAATCGTGATCATGGGGTCATAACGGATTTACTATGGAATTCTTTTGTTAGTTGTTTAATACCTTAGTGTGTGATGATTGTATGATATCTAGTATTGGTTGTGCTTATTCGTCTTATGTGCGTCACAAACATATAAGATAGGGTGTTAATCTCTTATGAAGCGACAGTGGATCTTGAGGTTTAGAACTTGCCATGCTAGCATAGGTTCATGTATGTGTATACATGATTAGTGGGTAATTCTAACCGTTTTACTTGCCCTATGTAATCATTATGGATAACTTATGCTTAAATCGTTATGTTGTCAAATTCTGTAGACATATAGGGTCTCAACATAATTGATGCCTATTCAACTTCTATCTTAATTGTGGATGTTTGGTAGAATGGTATTAGTACAATGAAAGTTGGCTTTTATCAGTTTTGTGTTGTTCGATTAATATCATCACCGTTACATGCTAAGGGTAATAACAATAACTATTGAAGGAAGTAGTAATGAAGTTGTGATCTCATGTGTGTTTAATATTGTTAATTCAAGTGTCAATTAAGTGTTTAATTCTCGTAGTTAATTGTAGTTAATAATTAGTTAATCAAATCTAAGTGTTATTGTTTTGACATTGAGAAGTAATTATACATTGGTGAGTGAGTGTTAATTGAACATAATTAGTCTGAGTCTCTGTGGAAACAAACTAGAAAGTATTCTATATTACTTGCGAATTCGTATACTTGCGTGTATTATTAGCACGTGTTTTTACCCTAACACCCTCCTCATCGCTCCTGCCAACATCAGCTCTACATCAACTATCGGGATGTATCCTCCAACCGCCATCATACTCATCTGAACCCGAGTACGGAGCTCGATCCCATCAATCTCTCTGCGGACTATAGCTGGGAAAGTAGCTCTGAAGTCCCCAGGGTATCCTCAGTAGGGTCATCATCTGAGTCATCAATGGGTGGGTCCTCCGGCTCGGGAGTAGGGTCACGCTCAGGGACTATAGCATCATCAACAGGTTCAACCTCCCTCATAGGCTCCATGGGTTCCCGACACAATAGGCAAGGTGTTACTAATGTAGAATCAGAATTCCCTTGAGGGTTAAAACTGTCAAAACTACCCGTGTAGCCCGACGACAAACTCGACTTGAGCTCTAATTGATTATTTATTATTCTTATGTCTACGTATTTTATATTCTATCGTTTCCAAGATTTGATAACCTAAGGCTCTGATAACATTTCTGTTGCGCCCCAAAATCCGGGGTCAGGAATCTTGGAGGCCATGCCATCTAAATTACTATAAACCACATATCTCATATCATATTATATAAATACTCACACTTTACGACCCCACACTTATCACACACACACACACTTACAGGTTATTGTCTTGGAAATAAACCATTCATTACTAGAGTAAATCAACCACAAAGTGATAATTATTACAACCCAAAAGTAATTAAGTCTTACCGGGGAATAACCTTTAAGTAAGGCTAGTCCGTCGGCCAAATATACATTTCTTATTTATTACCTTACATAAGTCATACTTATAAATAAGCCGAGCTAAAAACAACTGAAAGCCAATCCAGCTTATTCGTACTACCTGTGGTACAACACCAAACAACCTACGGAACAGCTGGCCATTTCCTACCCGTTTCCTGGCTATGAGTCTCATGGTAGGCATCTTGATTCACTGTTGTGTTGTGTCAATTTAAGAAAATAAGTGTGAGCTATAATGCCCATCATAATAAAGTACAGTATGAAAATAACTGTATGATAAACTCACGTAAAACATCATATGATAGTTATGTTTTATTCGAAAATAGTTTTCCTTGGTGATACACACCTTCTTATGAAAACAATTCTTTAGTGGATTTTATTATCATGTGAATACCTTAATAGTAAACCCAGCACCTAGGCTTGGGTTACGGTATTACATCACAATTCCAATTGGAAGAATATGACACTCGTTGGAGCCACTGCATACGATAGTCAGTCGTAATATGATAATAGTAACCTTTTCTACTAGTAGAAGTACGACACCTTCATATTCCGGTTATCACCCAGGCCGCATTCCGGCTATGTGTCCCATTTTGGGTATACACATACTTCACAAGTTCCTGAGTACACATAGTACCTTCGCCTGCGGTACCTTTGGTAGTCCATCTAGCACACATAGTACTAGAGTCTACCCCTCCCTTGTCCTTTAAAAGAATGCTACCATATCTCGAGAACTCGAACCACATCAAAGTTCCCCCCAAGCGTTTTGCTTGTCGATAGAAACAACTTGTTTTATTAGTGTATATATGTATATGTATACGTACTTCCGAATTTTTCGGAGGAAGTACTAAGGATGTGAGTTGACCGTTGTCAACAGATAATTAAATAAAGGGGGAGTTTCTTTTAAAACTATATTCAAATATTTTAAATAAGTCGAGATACTATTCTTCGACGATCTGAAATTATTCGAATGATTTTCCGAAAATTAGAAAGTATTTTAAATCAGGTTCTATGATTTTTATATCATAAATAAACCCTTTAATAAATAATAATTAATTAAATGATAATCGATATATAATTAAACCTCGAAGGAGTTTACTTTTAAAAGAATATTTAAAATAATATTCCTCAACTAATTTATGTTTATGTAATTTAATAACCTTTAATGTTTAATCGGTTTTGAAATAAATAATCATTGGGATATGTTTCTCCCATAATAAATGAGTAGGTATATGATATTTATTACTCGAACGATAAAATATAATTAAGGGAATACGATTTTTGGAAACCACTTTAATAAAAGTTCGAGGTGTTTTAATGTTTCGTAAGTGGACATTGGGTTCCTTAATACGTAACTACTATGGACTTTTAATCGTCCCGTAATATCACCAGAATAATTCTCGGGTTTTTATTTTGAA
This sequence comes from Apium graveolens, assembly GCF_009905375.1. Taxonomy (NCBI): domain Eukaryota; kingdom Viridiplantae; phylum Streptophyta; class Magnoliopsida; order Apiales; family Apiaceae; genus Apium; species Apium graveolens. The sequence continues at coordinate 205,977,736 of NC_133649.1, read as the reverse complement.
ATCCTGATCGACTCTCGGTCTTATAATAATACGTCACGCTTATAGCGGAATTAAACATTTCACGATATATACTTATCGTACAACATCACTACATATTGCGAAAATTCAATTACTACGTATCATGACAAGCATGGTATTTATGCAATATAATAAAACAATCCTTTCACAACACAACAGTAAATGGAGTTGGGTTTGTAAACTTTCCTGGGTATCTCGAGGTGGAGGATGCTCTAGGTTCCGCTCAGAAATCTATAATCATAAACACAATTCGTTTCGTTAGGTCCCGTTCTAATTTACGGCGACTCGCACTCATGCGCTACATATTATGCACCCTCTCAACTTATATTAACCTTATTGTTTCTTTAAGTCCTTATTCTCATTATGGTTGCTTCCTTTTTCAAAGTATCTTAAGTCCATTTTCATTTTCGTCGTCGGCTCCGCTTATGGATTCTACGGTTTCTAATCGCGCGGTCTCGGCTCCGATATTTTTATACACTTGACAAAACATTATTTTCACTTGAAATATTTATGGAAGTTAGGAAACTCAATTTACTACTCTCTGTAAATATTTCATGATTTATGAACACTTTTAAGTTGATCCTTTTTATTTTCAAAATTCGTAATTCGTAGCAGTTTTTGTCGCGTAAATCACTTTTAGTAAAACGACCATAACTTTTGATCCGTAAATCGGAATCAAGCGATTCAAGCGCCTAAACGATCTTTATAACATTGTCTATCATAATCAAGGGTTAGTGTTCAAGAAACTACAGTCTAAAACTTCGGGACTTTCTGCAAAATCTTTAAAGTTATGTTTTGTTCGTTTTAGCGAAATTACGGTTACAATCGGAGTTTCGTTTATGCCTTAAATCTTTATACTACCACCAAAAATCAACATATCATCATCACCACACTAACTCCTCTTAAGAACATCATTTTATTGAGGCAATCAACAATCAACCTTAAATCTACTTTGCTAAACATCAAGATTACAACAATACTCCCACCAAAACTAGGTTTACAACTATATACTAAAAGGATCTTGAACTTAAATCTTAAATAAGGTTGGGTCAAAGATTTATACCTTTCTTGAGAGCTTGAGATGTGTTCTTGATGATGGTGAAGTCTTGGGAGTGCTTAGTATAGTTTTTGGAACCTAAAATAACCATTAAAATCAAGAAACCAAAGAAGAGTTACTATTCATACTATTCATTATCAACTTTCTTGATTTTATTTTACCCATCAAACCTTGATAAAAAGAGATCAAAGATTTATCTTACCTTAGTTTGGTTGGTAGGAAGCTTGAGAATTAATGGGAGGATTTATCCATGGCTAGAGCTTGAAGGTTTGAATTTGATTTCTTTGTTTTATGGGAAGGGCCGAATGGAAGAAGAAGAAATGGGGGAGAGAGTTTTTGTATTGCTTCTTGGGAGCTCATTCAGAAACTCACAAGATTATAAGGAGTTTACTTTGGAGAGACTGTATGGCATGCTAAAAACCTATGACCTTGAAATAGAGCAGGATGAAAGGATGGAGAGAGGAAAGAAGAATGGAGGATCCATTGCACTAGTTGCTGAGTTGGAAAAGGAGAAGGAAGTGAAGATGGAAGCTGTTGAATCAACTTCAAAGGTCTGTGAGAACAAGGGCAAGGGGCTTTCTGTAGAAAGTGAAGATTCATTGAGCCAATATGACATGGAAGACATTGATGAGCACCTAGCATTTCTTTCCAGGAGATTTGCCAAGCTCAAGTTCAGGAAGAACTTTGGAGCAGCCAAGCAAAATAGAAACATGGTGGATAAGTCAAAATTCAAATGTTTCAAATATGGCTTGGCAGGGCATTTTGCCAGTGAGTGTAGGAAGTCAGATTCCAGTAAGAAAAAGTTTGAGTCTGTGGATTATAAGCAAAAATATTTTGATCTACTCAAGCAAAAGGAAAGGGCTTTTATTACACAAGAAAATGACTGGGCAGCAGATGGTCTGGATGAAGATGAAGATGTCAGCTATGTCAATCTAGCCCTAATGGCCAAGTCTGATGAGACAGAGACAAGTTCCTCAAACAATCAGGTAATTACAACAAACCTTGCACATTTATCTAAAGCTGAGTGTAATGATGCCATTAATGACATGTCTACAGAATTATATCATTTGCGTGTTACACTTAAGTCTCTTACTAAAGAAAATGCTAAAATCAAAGAAAACAATTTGTTTTTAAGTGAGAGGAATAATGCGCTTGAGTCTCAGTTTATTAATTTTGAGAAATTAAGAATTGAGTGTAAGATTGCTAAGGAGGAATTAACTGAGTCCTTGAAAAAGGAAGAAATTTTAAAGAAGCAGCTCGAGCATGAACAAGAAGTGATTAAAGCATGGAAAACATCCAGGGATGTCCATGCTCAAATCACCAAAGTTCAAGGAATCGAGTTTTTCTGTGATGAAGCCTGGAAAAAGAACAAAGAGAAACTAGAACCTAATTTGGTAGATGGACTGCTAACAGATGTAGACTCGACGGATGATGAGGACTATCCGTCGGATAACAAAAAGTGTTATCCATCGAATGATGAAAATACTCATCCGTCGGCTGTGAGCAAGCCCATTAGCAAAGTCAAACTAGTTAAGCTGAATGAGAAGTATGGGTCTGTTTCCAAGAACTTTGTTTCAGGAGAGTCAAGTCAAGTTAAGAAAGGGAAAATGGCTAACGTTGGTCACATGACTGTCAAACAGTTAAGTGACAGACTGGAAAAGATTGAGGTAAAAACAGAGACTAAAAGGAAAAATAATAGGAATGGTAAAGTAGGGATTAACAAACACAATAACTACACACCTGATAAATATGCTCCCAGAAAAATCTGTGTCAAGTGTGGTAGTGTTAATCATCTATCTGTTAATTACAAATATGCTATGCCTACTTCCATGTCTGTGCAGCCTCAATTTCCTACCATGAATGCCATGCCTCCCATGCCTGTTAATGCTATGTCTACACAGAACATGAATGCACAGTTTGCTAATATGCCATTTGCACCTGATCCTTATTATGCTGCATATAGTATGCCACAAATGCCATTTAGCATGCCTTACTGGAATAACATGTTTACCCATAGCATGCCATTTCCTGTTAGTCATAATATGCATGATAATTCTGTTGCAATGAATGGTTTCAAAGGCCCAACTCAAATGACTAAGGATGAATCTGAAATTCCTAAGTCAAATGAAATAAGGCCTAAGAAACAGAAAAAGAAAGCTAATAAGGCAGGACCCAAGGAAACTTGGGTACCAAAATCAGCTTGATTTGATTTTGATGTGTGCAGGGAAACATAAAGAATCTTTGGTACTTGGATAGTGGTTGTTCAAGACACATGACTGGTGATTCTACCCTACTCACAGAGTTCAAGGAGAGAGTTGGCCCAAGTATTACATTTGGAGATGACAGTAAGGGTTATACTGTGGGATACGGCTTGGTTTCAAAGGACAATGTCATCATTGAGGAGGTTGCCTTAGTGGATGGTCTCAAACACAATCTGTTGAGTATCAGCCAACTTTGTGACAAAGGCAATTCAGTAACCTTCAACTCAGAAGCCTGTGTTGTGACTAATAAAAGAAGCAACAAAGTTGTTCTCACTGGTGTGAGAAAAGAAAATGTGTATCTAGCTGATTTCAACTCATCTAATACAAATTCTGTAACTTGTCTTCTCTGGTAAAGCAAGTCAAGATGAAAGTTGGATATGGCACAAGAAGCTATCCCACTTAAACTTCAAGACCATGAATGAGCTGGTAAAGAAAGAACTGGTAAGAGGCATTCCTCTAGTAGAGTTTTCAAAGGATGGACTGTGTGATGCCTGCCAAAAGGGGAAGCAGATTAAAGCATCATTCAGGAAGAAACTTGATTCAACAATTGAAGAGCCTTTGCAACTGCTTCACATGGATTTATTTGGACCAGTCAATGTATTGTCCATCTCAAGGAAAAGATTTTTCCTAGTAATTGTAGATGATTTCTCAAAGTTCTCTTGGACATATTTCCTAAAGTCTAAAGATGAGGCTAGTGAAATCATCACCAATCACATAAGGCAAGTCAATAATCATCCTGATTTCAAGGTTAGAAGAATCAGGAGTGACAATGGAACTGAGTTCAAGAATTCTGTCATGACAGCATTTTGTGAGGAAAATGGGATTCTGCATGAGTTTTCAGCAGCAAGGACTCCACAACAGAATGAAGTAGTGGAAAGGAAGAACATATCACTTATTGAAGCTGCAAGGACAATGCTTGAAGAATCTAAACTACCAACATATTTCTGGGCTGAAGCTGTAAATACTGCATGCTACACTCAGAATATTTCTCTGGTTAATCAAGGAAGATGCATGACTCCCTATCAGTTGTTCAAGAACAAGAAGCCAACTCTAAACTTTCTTCATGTCTTTGGCTATAAATTCTATATTCTGAGAAATCAAACTGATCAGAATGGGAAGTTTGATGCTAAAGCAGATGAAGGAATTTTTGTTGGATATGCTGTTGGTAAAGCATATAGAGTCTATAATCTAAGAACCAACATTGTTGTGGAATCAATACATGTTGTGTTTGATGATAAAAAGATTGAAGGACTGAAAGATGGAGATTACCATGAGAGCCTCAAATTTGACAATGTGGAGATGGTTAGTGATGACAGTGATGATGAAAGTGATCAAGAGAATGTATTCAAGGATAATGCAGATAAATCTACCACCAATGAAGCACAAAACTCAACATCTGTCGAGTTGCACAATGCTTCATCCGTCGGAAGGCAACCTGCGTTATCCGTCGGGAGACAACCTGCTTCATCCATCAGCACTCAAAATTCACCATCCGTCGGGTTATCAAAAGGTGCAGGAAGTCAAGACAGATCACCTAAAGAAAGTTCCGCTTTCTCAAATCAAAGATCCACAAACTCAGGGGGAGTTTCAAATAGTCAAAACTCAATCACAAATCAAGACAACAATGAGGTTTCTTCATCTAGAGCTAATCTACCTCAACAAAGGAAATGGACAAAAGATCACCCCTTTGATCTTATCATTGGTGATGTTTCTTCTAGAGTTCAAAAAAGAAGAGCAACTCAGTAAGAATGTCTATTCATCATCTTTCTTTCCAAGGAAGAACCAAAGAAGGTAGAAGAAGCCTTGTTGGATACTGATTGGATATTAGCTATACAGGAGGAGCTAAACTAATTTGAAAGGAATAATGTGTGGAAGCTGGTACCCATGCCCAAAGGAAAGAATCCAATGGACACCAAATGGGTATTCAGAAACAAGATGGATGAAAATGGCATAGTAGTCAGGAACAAAGCTAGATTAGTTGCTAAGGGCTATTGTCAACAAGAAGGAATAGATTTTGATGAAACATTTGCTCTTGTTACAAGACTTGAAGCCATCAGAATCTTCTTAGCCTATGCAGCCCATGCCAATTTCAAGGTCTATCAAATGGATGTCAAAAGTGCCTTTCTGAATGGAGATTTGGAGGAAGAAGTATATGTCAGTCAACCTCCTGGTTTTGAAGATCCAAATTTTCCAGAACATGTCTATTATCTTTTGAAAGCACTTTATGGACTGAAGCAAGCACCTAGAGCCTGGTATGACACTTTATCAAAGTTCCTTTTGGAAAATCACTTTACAAGAGGTACTATAGATAAAACTTTATTTTTCAGGAATGTTAATGGCTCTAGTATACTTGTTCAAATTTATGTAGATGATATTATTTTTGGCTCTACAGATGAGAAACTTTGCAAAAAGTTTGCCAAATTGATGCAAAGTAAGTATGAAATGAGTATGATGGGAGAACTAACTTACTTTCTTGGTTTTCATTAGTCAAACTAAATACATTTTTGATATTTTAAAGAAGTTTGATCTAATGGATTGCACATCTGCAAAAACTCCCATGGCCACTGCAACTAAGCTTGAATTAAACACTACTGAAAAGTCTGTGGATATTTCAGGTTATAGAGGCATGGTTGGCTCACTTCTGTACTTAACAGCAAGTAGGCCAGATATAATGTTTGCTATATGTTTATATGCTAGATTTCAGGCTGATTATAGAGAATCTCACTTAATAGCTATTAAGAGAATTTTCAGATATCTCAAGGGAACACCAAACCTTGGCATTTGGTACCCTAGAGAATCTGGTTTTGATCTAACTGGTTATTCAGATGCAGATTATGCAGGTTGTAGAATTGATAGAAAGAGTACAACAGGAACCTGTCAGTTTCTAGGAAACAATCTTGTGTCCTGGTTCGGAAAAAGCAAAATTCAGTTTCTACTTCTACAGCTGAAGCTGAATATATTGCTGCTGGCAGTTGTTGTGCACAAATTTTATGGATGAGAAATCAATTGTTGGACTATGGTTTGCAAGTTGAGAGGATTCCAATTTTTTGTGATAAAACAAGTGCAATTGCCATCACTGAAAATCCAGTGCAACATTCAAGGACAAAGCACATAGATATCAAGTATCATTTCATAAGGGAACATGTAATGAATGGTACTATGGAGCTACATTTTGTTCCAAGTGAGAAACAACTTGCAGATATCTTTACCAAGCCACTGGATGAATCCACATTTTCAAGGTTGGTAAGTGAGTTAGGTATGCTTAATTACTCTTAAATCTATCTGAGTTATTTTGCAAGTTGATATGTAGCCAGAAATTTAATTGATTTTTCAGTCTTGGATGAAATTTTGGCTAAGTCAAAACTTACTTCTCGACGGATGACCCTTATCCATCGAGTTTGGTCATCCGTCGACATACAATTTGCTAATAAAAATTAATTACTTTTCTGGAATATTTAATGTCTCGATGGATAACTGTTTATCCTCATCCGTCGAATTGTTTTATTCTCAGCCGTTAATTCCCTGTACATTATCCATCGAGTATACTTACAGTGTGTAAGCATTACACGACGGATAATGGGTGGAATTTTTACAGTTTATTTTTAAACGGCTATTTTAGACAATTTCTATTGGTTACTCTATTTTACTTTATTATTTTTATCAGTTATTTTTGAGATAGTAGAAAAGCTTATTTCATTGCAATTGTTTTCTTTTATCATTCTCAAATTCAACTGCTCTAATTTCATTCTCTCTCAAGCACTTACTCTTCTTCTCTTCAAGCTTTTATTCTCTAACAATGGCACCTGTTGTAAAGATTATGTCTCAAACTGGATTCATTTATGAGAAGAACAATTTCACTGCATTAGTTAACAAGGGTATTCAGCAATCAGATGACTATCACAAGATGATGGACTTTGTGAAGAATTGCAAGCTCAATTATGCCATGCTGGAATCACCCACAATCTTCTGTGAAGTTGTTGAAGAGATGTGGACCACTGTTACCTACAACTATACTAACAAGACCATCACTCTAACCATCAAATGTAAAGAATTCTGTATCAATAGTGATGTGATAAAAGCATGTTTCAAAATTCCTGATAACAATGTGACTTCACCATACAATGACACTGATATTATAAATATGCTTAATTCCATGCACTATGCACTTCCTACTTCTAAACTGAGTGATATTAGGAGAATGGGTCTTAGGAAGGAGTGGAGTTTCTTGTGTGATGTAGTTATAAAGGTTTTCTCAGGAAAGATCAGTAATTTTGATTCAGTGAATATTTCCATGCTTAACATGCTATATATGCTAGTTACAGATAAATTTTATAATTTCAGTGACCTTGTCTTGTTTGAGTTAGGATTTAAATTAGGTGAGTTAGTTAAAAGAGGTAAGAATGTGTATTATGCTAGATTTCTTATGTTATTGGCTAACCACCTCTGTGAAGAGATTGTGCTTGAGAATCCTAACAACAAACTGGATTGTTGGGCTCAAGAGAGAAGGCTCATTGCAGATTTGAACAGGGCCAATCATCACAAGGATGTGCCAATGTTCTACTTTCCTGTAATGCAGGCACCTCAGGTAAGTGAGGTAAATTCATCCATCCCTACAACTATTCCAACCTCCACAATTTCTTTGAGTTCAGGAATAGCTATGGCAACTGTGCCAATGACCAAACAGTTGCCTACCAAAGCTGCCAAACTGTAACACCCCCAGATCCGGGGTCGGGGATCCGGGTCGTCACGGTCTTTCTTTCCAAAATATCACTTCACTTAATTAATAATAATAACCTTATGCTGTGACCCCACACTAACACACACCACAACCCGTTATAGTCTCAGAGATGAAATTTAAATAAGTACAAGTCTTTGAATCCACAATTTAAAAGTTATTATAACCCAAAATGATTACTTGATAAATTTACAGTTAATTGCCATTATCTGCCATAAGTTATAATTATACATAATTTGATTCTCAAAAATAGAATGCCTGATCTACCAATAGATCTACCTCTGCAGCTATAGCAGCCACAACATCATCGGGAAGACGCGGGACGCTTCCCACGCGCTTGCGCTGGGTCTGCTGGAGTCTGGCCATCTTTCCTAACTGTTGTTGTGTGATGAAGAAATAAAGCAAGAGTGAGCCTTACAGCTCGCAAGATAATATATAGTGATAACAATAATATAAGTATCTAAATGGATACTTACTAGAATCTTTTATCATGAGTAAGATAATTACTTACTAGATATAAGTAAAAACAAGGGATGAAGTTACCAAATACTTCACTATACTTATATCATTTATAAAGCTACTTGAACTACCACTGTTCAAAGTATAATGAGCTTTCAACAGTTCATCACATAGATGAGACTACCAGACAAGATTTGAATAGATTAAATCTTTGAAATATTATTAAAGGAAATGAAGTTATGATATACTTCATTTAGTTCTGATATATATATATATCCACATATACATCTTCTTTATACATTTCCTGAAAACCTCTGTCATGTAAAGTATGAACAGAATTGCAATATCCAATAAATTTGGAAAGGAAAAGAATTTGGCATAAACCAGATATCTTGTTGATCAGGCAAAGATACCCATAAGTAACCTTTTCTACTAGTAGATGGACGAATTCCCCACTGGTCATCACCCTGGTCGCAATAGGACCTTATGCTGGACTGCCACTCAGCCACTTATGTATTTGATGGACTCCCACTGAGCCACTTACACTATCATGGATGCCCACTGAGCCCATGTTGCTTATGCCGACTCAACAGATGGACTTACTTCCCGAACATTGGGTAAGTAATCAATTCATTTACCAAAACTGCAACCTTGTTGCGAATATAAAATACACCATAGAGCCGGATCCCTCAGGTTTTGAGCGAGTATTTAAATCCCCTTAAAAAGGAAGATCTTAAATATAAAAATAAGTTTTGGGATCCGCTCTAACTTTTAAAAATTATTTTGAAGACTCGAAAACACTTTATAGAGTGTTTGGAGTAAAACTGATTTAATGAAGTAAATCAGTCCCCAGAATATTTAGAAAATGACTGAATATTATTATTTAAATAATATTTCCATAAAGAATAATCTTTATAAAAATAATTGAAGTAGAAGTATTAAAACTTATACTTGAAACGAGTATTAAATAACCAAAGATATACTTATATGAAAGTACTATCTTTATTTGAATAATCGAAAATAAGTTTGATTATTGACACCTTATTCTTTAATAAATAAAGAATATACCTCAGCAAATAATCGGAGTCATAGATCCTCAAATGAATATTCAAATAATATTCATTAAATAATATAAACTGAGTCATAAGCCCTCGAATGAATATTCAAATAATATTCAATAAATAAATAAAAGGGTCATAAGCCCTCGAATGAATATTCAAATAATATTCAGATAAATAAATAAAAGGAGTCATAAGTCCCCGAATGAATATTCAAAATAATATTCAATAAATAAATAAAAGGAGTCATAAGTCCCCGAATGAATATTCAAAATAATATTCATTTAATATAAAGGAGTCATACGCCTTCGAATAATATTCGAAATAATATTCAATAATAAAATAAAGTTAAAGTTATCGAATAAACCTTATTCGATTAATAGTTTTGAAAACTATGACCATATATATATATAAGTATATATATATATATATATATTTCTATCCATATATACAAAATCTACTCGGGATCCTCGACTCCCGGTTTTAGAAAATATTTTCACCTTTGGGTCCCTGTACTAAGGGTATATGCAAATTACCGCTATCCTCTAGCATAGGTATTATCAACTGAATCAACAGATATATATGGAAAGAATGCGAAACAGGCATGCATATATATATACCATAGCAGCATGCTTCAATATATTGCATCATTTGCTAATTAACCAACATGCATCTATCGCAAGATAATGCAAATACATATATTCATCACAACAACAGTTATAACGGGTAGAAAACTTGCCTGAGCGACTTGGGGTGATAAAAGGCTCGGGACGAGTCTGGTAACCTATAAACAATAAGTAAGATGGAATTAAACCAAAGTCACTTGTAAATCTATACTTTAACTAACTTAGACTCTAACGCTTGTTTTGCGCTTATTGATTCTCTTAAGTCACTCGAGTACCCTCGGCTCCACCATTTTTAATAAATTAACCATTATGAGTTTTAAAGCGATTCCTTCGCGAGTGTCTTACCAACTGCCTAACACTCTTACCATAATTGTTTCATACATTAATTAACCCTTTTTGGTCTTTAACCTATGTTTCAAAGTAAGGCGAGGGGAAATGATTCGTTCACGAAACGCCGTTACTTGAAACGGTCGTTTCTCCTAAACCGTACATCGGAATCAAACGAACTACATATCAAAACGAAGCTCGTAACATGAACTATCTAAACATGGCAATGGTCATAATCTAGCAGGGAGTTCTCGGGTCCAAATGTTATGAACAAAAGCAGTCTAAAGTAAATCGGACATTACGACGGCTATATTTACGCGATTACCAATGTTTAAACTACTCCAATTAACCACCAACCAACTCATAACCATCAATACAACAAAACTTCACTGAAACCATACCACATCAGTCCATAATCTCCAAGGTTTTCAACTCAAACAACCACAATCAAGACCTATGAACTATAATCAAGCTTCAATTACCAAAACACTTCCAAATCAAACCAAACTACTAATAATCACAATCCATGCTTCTCATTTCACAAAACCAACCATTAAACTTACTAACAAATAAAGTAAAGGCTAGGGTTTGAAGTTTATACCTTCCTTGGGAGGTGTTAAGTTGCTAGGAAGCCTTAGGGAGCCTCCTACAAGCTTGATCTTTCCAAAGAAATCAAGAACACAAAGTTAGGCTTTGAAGTTTCTAAAAGTCCGATTTAAAGAACTGTAAAAATGAGGGTCTTACCATGATTATTTGGACGAGACTTGTGAACAAGAGTTGTAGGTCATCTCAATACCTTTCCAATGAGCTATAGAACACAATATTTGAGTGAGAAATGAAGGAGATACAGCAGTTTTAATGTGCTGGTTCTGTTTTGGCCGAGAGCATGAAGAACAATGCCTTGGTTTCTTTTTGATTTTGATGAAAAATGATTTGCTTGGCTTGGTTGGTTTGATTTTTGTGTTTGTTTTAGTAAATTACCTAGCTGCCCTTGATTTTGTGTGGTTAAAAAGCCACCACATCTCCTTCCTTCCCATGTCATGCTTGTGTCATCCTCATGATGTCATCCTCCCCTCCTTGTCCTCTTCTCATTGGTTGGGTGACATCATCCTCTCTAATCCCTTTGATTAACTTCCTAATTGTTTGTCTAATGACCGCTGATCTGTTATACTGTTCGCTTAACTTTCGTTTTCGTTTATCGTTTGAGGGATCATACCCGGGATCTTATTACTTAGGTTCCCTTAACCTTTCTCAATACCTTATATTCCTTTTTATGATCCTCTATTATAATCCTTTAATTTAAATCCTTTTATCCTGTTACCTTATACTCAATTCTTTCCGTATCTATTGGATTTCCGGGAAAAATCAAAGTGTTCGGATTTGGATTCTGACGATCTTTACATACATTATATCCCATATAAAGTACTAATAAAATCTCAGAATATCCATATCAGAACCCCTATATAGTGTAACATGAAAAGTTTTCTCATTCAGCAAAAACACTATTCATAAGGGTTTCAAAATTTCCCAAAAATTGGGGTTATTACACAAACCTACTACTATTTCCAAATCCAAATCAAAAAAAACCCCCTCTGGTATCTCTCAAAAGATGCCAGTCGAAAAATCCACAAAAGCCAAGGAGGGGAGTGTGAAGGAGGGAAAGTCAGGTGAGGGAAGGGGTGAACATCAAAGAAACCCCAAGAATAAGGTTGGAGAGTTGAGTGAATCCCAGCCTAGCCACACTGCAGTTTCCCAACAAACTGCAGTGCTTAAAAAGGAATAAAGCTCACTTCTAGCTGTATCCTCCCAAAAGGATGTAGTTATTGAACAAAGCTCTCAACCAAGAGCACAGGCCAAGAGGGTTAGGGACACAAGCTTACCCCAAACTTATACAAGAAAGAAGAAATCTAAAACCTCTAGGGATGCACAGGATACACACACAGTGCAAACTGGTGCTAAAGACACAGTCACTGCACCTTCTCAAGTTCAGTTTGATGTGGCTCCAATAAATGTGGAGTCACAGCCAAAATCTCTAGTTATAGAAGCACCTCAAACATCACACTCACCAACAAATTCTCTGGATATGGATATGATAAACACATCAACTCCTGATTCCCCTTCTTTAACTCTGTTGGGGAAGCCAAAATCCAGTGCAAGTGAGCATCATCTTTTAGATGATTTGTTGGCTCACTTGCCAATTCTTTCAGAAACTGTTGTGTCATCTGTGCCTAAAATTTCTTCAATCAGCACAGAGTCAACAATAGTTTCTCTTCCCACCTCATTCATTTCTACTCTCTCGACGGATATTGCTCATCCGTCGAGTAGTGATTGTATCCCGACGGATAAGCCTAACAGCAGTTATCCGTCGGATAGCAAAACCACTCACTCGATGGATATCACTCATCCGTCGAGTATCTCTGCACAACTTCAAACTTCAATTATTTCAAGTGCAGAAGATTTAGTGGTTGTACAGTCACTCTTAGGATTGAGAGAGCAGAGTGTCTTGAGTGAGAGGCTGGGTTGCTCCCAGGAAAAAGGAGAGGAAATGAGTGAAAATCTGTAATCCATTTCTTCAGGATTGGCAAAAGGGAGTGAGAGGAGTCCCACCTTAGTAGTTGATGGTGAGGGTGTGAGGGTGGGAAGCCAGGGTGAGACCCTGATGCAACAAAAGAGAGAACATGAGAGAAAAGCAGGTACAGCGTATAAGGGTGGATCCAACCATTGCTCATGAGTCAATGATTGTGGATGATGCTGAAAAGGAAAGACAATTTCAGCAACATTACAAAGCTGTAATTGATAACAATTCCTTGGATGCTGACACTTTTACTCATCCTATGTCAGCCTATCAACTGTTGGCTGCTCAGGGCAATGAGGAGGCAGAGAAGACTCTAAATCTAGTACACACTTCAGAATCTCTACAAAGGGATAAAACTGCTATCAATTTGATGCCTCCTACAGTTGGTGAGCCATCTGAAGAATTTGGAGTAAATTCTAATGATGATGACTCTGTTTCATTTGATGGAAGCATGAACTTAGGGGGAGATGAAGGCCCAAGTTCTATTCCAGATCTACCTGAATGAGCATTGACAAAGGAGTCTACACCAGGACAATTTAATGTATCCTTAGTCAAACAAATCATGTATATCCAAAAGGCCATTCTGAACACCTCAAATGCTGGTTCCAAGGCTATTCTTCAAGCCCACCTAGATTCTCTACATCTTATGAAGCTACAACAATTAAGACATAATCTGAGTGTGGATGAACTCAAAAAGGATATAGCTGACTTGAAGACCTACAATTCTGAGAAGCTGGATTCAATAATGCCCTATGGTACCATGCAGGATCTGCTCCTGAGACTGAGAAGAGAATCAGATGCTAAAAATAAGCTGGACAAATTGGAGGACAGAGTTTAAGTTATTGAAACCTATGTGGTCACCATTCTTCAAAATCAACAGTCTCAGACCAGTCTTCTAATGTAACTGGCTAAAGCACAAGGCTTGACTCCTCAACTTGATGATAACAAAAAGGGGGAGAAAGGACCAAGTGAGGGGGAGAAACTTCAGATACAAATCAGTAAAGTAATTGTGCCTTTAATTACTGTCTCAAAGCCACCAGTTGCAGATGGTATAGATCTGATTCAAGCCGCAGCAGCTAACTTGAAAGTTGCTGAGAAGGAAAAGTTGAGTTTGGTCAACTGGAAGAAGATTGACGAGGAGATACAGAAAGAGTTTAAACTTGTCAAGGAGCCAGTTAAGTCAGCCATCCATCACTCTCAAGTCAAGCAAATTAGTGTGCATGAGATGAGCATGAATTATCCGGAAAGAGGACAATCTTCCTGCATCAAGTCTCCAAAGGCTGAAATGATTCTTAAACCAAGGGCAAACTACTCAAAATCATCTTTAAAGAACCCCTTGAACACTGTGTATGAGACACCCAAGCCTGATGAAAAGAAGCTTCTATCAAAATCAATTGTCTTCTATAAAGATCCAGCTGATTCAGTTTCTAAAAGAAGGATTGCTAAAATTGTCAGAAATGGGAAAGAAATTTGTGTGGTGGCTGGACACCCTCAATTTGCTCAAGCAAAGAGGGAAGAAAAAGCTAGATTGAAGCAGGAAAAGAAGCAGGCTGCTCTAGATGCTAAAAAGGCTAAACAAAAGAGAGAGCAGATTGCTATCTTGGCCAAGCTACATGCTGTAAACACATCACAACCAATTCCCTCTCAACCATCTGAAGCTACTGAATCAAGGAAGCAAGTTGAAGAACAGAAGAAATCTCCAAGAAAGAAATAATTGGCTAAAAGAACTAAAAGGAAACTGGATATTGTTGACAAGGAATTGGAAGATCAATTTCCTAAGAAATCCACACCAATTACAACTCAAGCAACAAAGCCTTCTGTGGTATTTGAAGACATAAAGGTGGTGGATCCCTACAGGAATACTCATGGTGAACCTATTGTGCCCAAGGATGAGCCAATAGATTGGGATAAAATACCAATTCCAGACTTCAATCTACCAATCCTTAGCAAGCCAAAAAGGACAAAGTCAAGAGCAGTCAAGAAAGTGAAGTTGTCACCTCTCAAATCCAAGTCTGTAGTTAAAACTCAACCCAAAGTCAATAAGGGAGACTACCTATACTTGTGTGACATCAAAGAATTTTCTGATCTAAACCTCTATCTGGATGAACTAGATGAGGTGAGAGGAATTGATGCATACAGAAACTTACCTGAAAGGTTAGTGTTCAAGTACAAAGGAGGGAAGGAGATTCAGTGGCCACTTCATAGGATTCTTTAAGAGAGCCAAGCTGTACTGATTAAAGTTTATTCATCCTTCAAGAAGAACTTTGGGTTCAATATCACTGCAAGAAGACTAGTATTGAAGAAGATTGAAGAACTAAGGAGTGTTAGAGCAAAAGATGCACTCCCAAAGACTCTAATCATCCCATACACAGGGAGAAGAGTGCATCTAAGGCCCTACCGGCTGATGGAGTTCATAGATGACAAAGGTGTGAGAAGATTCTTCAGATTAGAAGACCAATTAAGCATCTCCAGCAATGAGACTCTCTTGGAAATGCAACGAAAGCTAAATCTCTCAGAATCTGATGAATTGGAATTTCACAGGCAGCTCCAAAATCAGATTGATGAAAACAACAGAAAGCTTGGAAGAAGATCCAGACCTTCAAGTAACTAGAAAAATCTGCTCAGGCTAGAGGAGCATCTTGAAAATGATTGTGAGCTAAACTTTGTACATTTAGTTAATTGAAGCACTTTTCAGTATTATCTACTTTTCTTTAAAGCTGTATGTTTAGGGTGTTTTGTTATCATCAAGTATCTCTTAATTTATGGCTACAATTCCAGTAGACATAAATTGGGGGAGATTGTTGTGCATATGTTGTGTACTTGATGATTTTATGAATAAAACATCTAAGTAGATTTTACTTAGTAAAATAATGTAGCACTCGACGGATAAAAATTATAGTCCCGACGGATAACTCATTATAGTCCCGACGGTTGATGACTTATTATCCATCGAGTGAGTAGCTTATGTAATAATAAGTCTGTAGCTCATTTATGCATACACCTTTGTATAGATTCTGTAGTAGCATATAAGTCATGTTGACTTTAACTAGATATGTAGAACAAGTTGATTAATTGTATATAGATGATGTCTTGTAATTCTGTATAAATGAATTGAAGTCAAATGCCAAAATAGCTACCGACGGATGATTAACAAAGCCATTGATGGATGATCAAATACCTATCAACGGATGTTTAATATAGCAGTCGACGGATGATCAATGAAGCCATCAATGGATGATCATAAAGTCAACGGATGATCATGTACTCAACGGATAAAGAATTCAAATATCAGTTGACAGTGACAACTGGTCACATGCATCGAAGTGTATGCAAATGGAATGAGGAAGCCTATTAACTGGGTAATAGAGAACAAAGTAGCAAAGCATTAGAACCGATAGTTTTTATAATGATCCTGTCTTTTGACTTTGTAATCTTGGTAATATATAAACCAAGAAGTAGCAAATAGAAACCAAGATCTGAGATACAAAAAGTGAGCAACATTTATAAGCAGAATTATTAGGATTTCTCTGTATTCTCAGTAGTTCATATTTGTAAGCAGCTGTGAGCATTCTTGCACACAGAGTTCTCTCGATATAATATATATCTCTGGTGGAATTGTTTAAATCCACCAGAAAGTTTTTAAAAACTCTTGTTTTTAATTACTTGTGTTTTGGTTCACCTAAGTTTTTATTCTACATTGTGCTAATCAATACACTTATATTTATATTCGAGTTCGAACATTTTTATTTTAAGAAAAAGGTTCAAGAATTCCATTCAACCCCTCATCTGTAATTCTTGCTATATTGTTAAGGGACTAACAAAGTTAAAATCATCCCCCGTCTTAGCATTCCAATCCTCCTGCTCTAGCTTCCTCCCGAGCTGGTTGATCACCCTCCGAATAGTCTCAGCACTGCAATCTACCGTCAACCCCCTCACCACAGTAAAACCATTCTTATCCGCCTTCGTATTTGGGTAAAACTCGCGAACAACACTCATGGGCATATCATCGGGTGTCTCGCAAAAAACGACCCAACCCATCTCCAGAATCATCTTAAGCAACATACCATCCTTCCCCGATGGCAGAAAACCTCTATTCTCTGCAATCAGATTTATCAATAGCCTCGCATACTCCGCTTCAGCCTCCGGAGTAAAAAACCTAGGCCTCACAGCCCCAACACTTGAAGAATCGGTGGTGCTACTACTAACTTGGGTTCTTTATCTCTTGGGAGCCATTGAATGTGAATAAGAGAGAATAATAAAGTGTATAGAGAGATTTGTGTGATTGAGAATTATGAATGTGGTAGAGATGGTTGTATGGATAAGTGTATGTATATATAGGAAATTAGGAATTACTTTTGGAAAAGAAGTGGGAATTGATTATGGGAATAATGGGAGTAATGGGGTGATTGAAACTGATTTGGAGAGGGAAATATGGAAGGTAGGAGAGGGATATTCGGATGTGATGTGATTTTGTTTTGAATTTTCATTTTTCTATTTTTTTTCAAGTCCAGGGAGCCAGCATGGCCGCCCCTCCTGGCAGCGCATGCGGCCATGCTGGCCGTGCTTCTGGAAAACCAGCGCGGCCGCCCCGCATACTAGTGTGGGCGCGCGCAGCCTCTGTACTTTCAACACGGCCGCCCCGCTTCCCAGCACGGCCGTGCCGTGCTACTGTAGTTGACATCCAATTTTTTCATTTTTTTATTTTTTTTAGAGTTTTCTTCTTGTTTTCTTCTTCCTCTATCTACTAATGAATAATAAACTTAGGTTGCCTCCCAAGAAGCGCTTGGTTTACGTCGTTAACTTGACGTAGAATCCTGAGATCAAGTGGACAACAAAATGGCACTAACCACCTCACGGGTTGTCGTATACCCATATTAATGCTTCAACCGTTGTCCATTCACGTTGAACGCTTGGCCTGGATCATTCACAAAAATCTCCACCGCTCCATGTGGAAACACAATTTTGACAACAAACGGCCCTGACCATCTTGACTTCGACTTTCCAGGAAAAAGACGGAGACGAGAGTTGAACAAAAGAACTTATTGCCCCAGCACAAATGATTTGAGCATTAAACCTTATCGTGCCACCTCTTGACTTTTTCCTTATACATTTTGTTGTTCTCATACGCTTGAAGTCAAAACCCATCGAGTTCATTCAATTGAAGTATCCTTTTCTTACCAGATGAATCCATATCAAAGTTCAATTTCTTCAAAGCCCAATACGCTTTATTCTATAACTCCACAGGAAAATGACATCCTTTACCATAAACCAATTGAAATGGTGACATGCCTAGCGGTGTCTTGTATGCTGTTCGATACGCCCAAACGGCTTCATCCATCTTCAAAGACCAATCCTTCCTTAATGGACATACAATTTTCTCTAGATATCACTTGGTCTCTCTGTTAGACACCTCAGCTTGACAATTAGTCTGAGGATGCTAGGCTGTAGCAATACGATGATTTACATTATACATTTTCATCATAGCAATGAACTTGCGATTTAAGAAATGCGATCCCTCGTCACTGATAATGACTCTTGGAATTCCAAATCTTGTGAATATCTTCTTATGGAGAAAATTTAGCACTACCTTTACATCATTTATTGGCAAATCCCTGACTTCCACCCATTTCGAGACATAATCGACCGCCAACATGATATACTGATTATTGCAAGATGAGACAAATGGCCCCATGAAGTCAATTCCCTAAACATCGAAGACCTCAACCTTGAGAAGCACATTAAGAGGCATCTCATCCCTCTTGGACATATTACCAACCCGCTGGCAATGATTACAATTCAAAACAAACTGATGTGCATCCTTAAACAATGTAGGCCAGAAGAATCCTTCTTAAAGGATACGAGCTGATGTCTTTTCTCCACCATAGTGGCCTCCATAAATAGTCGAATGACAGTATCACAAGATACCCTCCGTCTCACTGTACGGAATACATCTCCAGATGATTTGGTCAGCTCCTTGCCTAAACAAAAATGGCTCATCCCACATGTACCACTTCACCTCATGGAGAAACTTCTTCCTTTGAGCAGAAGACAAATCTGGAGGCATAATATTGCTCACAAGGTAGCTCACAATGTTTGCGAACCACGGTTCTTCTTCTTGCACCCCAAACAGCTGTTCATCAGGAAAAGACTCATTTATTAATATCTTATCCAATGAAGTCGCACTTGGATCTTCTAAACGAGAGAGATGATCAGCGACTTGATTCTTAGTACCTTTTCTATCCTTGATCTCCAATTCAAACTCCTGAAGTAAAAGAATCCATCGAATCAGTCTAGGCTTCGAGTCCTTCTTTGAGATGAGATAACGAATCGTAGTGTGATCAGTGAAAACTGTCACCTTCGTCCCGAGCAAATAAGATCGAAACTTCTCAAAACCATAGACAATAGCCAATAGCTCTTTCTCAGTAGTAGTATAGTTCAGTTGAGCTCCATTGAGGGTCTTACTAGCATAGTAGACCACATGAAATATATTGTTCTTCCATTGCCCAAGAACTGCTCCAACAGCATAGTCACTTGCATCGCACATCATTTCAAATGGCTCATCCCAATTAGGTGCAGTTATGACAGGTGTCGTAATCAAACTCCTCTTTAAGCTCTCAAAAGTAGCTAGGCACACATCATCAAACTTGAAAGGGACATATTTCTCTAGAAGATTGCACAACGGTTCAGAGATTTTAGAGAAGTCCTTGATGAAACGCCGATAGAAACCCGCATGACCAAGAAAGCTACGGATTCCATTAACTGAAATTGGTGGGGGAAGATTTTCAATGACCCCCACCTTGGCTTTGTCCATCTCAAGGCCCTTACTAGAGACCTTGGGCCCAAGAATGATGCCTTGTTTCACCATAAAGTGACATTTCTCCCAGTTGAGAACCAGATTGGTCTCAACACATCTTTTAAGAACGGCGCCAAGATTTTGCAAGCACTCATCAAAAGAATCACCGAACATAGAGAAATTGTCCATGAATACCTCCACATTCTGACCAATCGTGTTAGAGAAGATAGCCATCATGCAATTCTGAAATTTGGCAGGTGCACCATACAACCCAAAAGAAACTCTTCTGAAGGCAAACGTACCAAATGTACAAGTGAAGGTAGTCTTTTCCTGATCTTCTGGAGCGATGCAAATCTGATTATATCCCGAATAGCCATCCAGAAGACAATAGTATTTATGCCCAGCCAACCTGTCAAGCATCTGATCAATGAAAGGAAGAGGGAAATGATCCTTTCTCGAGGCCTTGTTCAGCTTCCTGTAATCCATGCAAACTCTCCACCCCGTGACTGTTCGAGTAGGAATGAACTCATTCTTCTCATTAGCAACCACTGTGATGCCTCCTTTCTTCATCACACACTGAACTGGACTCACCCAAGAACTGTCAGAAATAGTATTGATGATCCCTGCATCTAGCCACTTGAGAACTTCCTTCTTCATAACCTCATTCATTATCAGATTTAACCTACTCTGCTGCTCAACAGTTGGCTTGCTTCCTTCCTCTAGCGGAATTTTATGTATGCAATAAGAAGGGATGATTCCCTTGATATCTGCTATAGTCCATCCAATTGCCGATTTGAACTCTCTCAGAATTCTCAAGAGCTTTTCCTCATCACTACCTGAAAGGACGAATGTAATAATAACAGGCAAAGTAGATGCATC
This sequence comes from Apium graveolens, assembly GCF_009905375.1. Lineage (NCBI taxonomy): Eukaryota > Viridiplantae > Streptophyta > Magnoliopsida > Apiales > Apiaceae > Apium > Apium graveolens. Next base: position 205,956,948 of record NC_133649.1, on the reverse strand, counting down.
ACCTAAAAATGCATACCTCAAGTGTTTAGGAAATGGTTTAAGCTCGAGTATAGGAGCTTCCTCAATAGATGGCTTGAGGCACTTTGGAGAATTTTTTAGCTCTTCAAATTCAAGAGATTCAAACGGCATATCCAACCTTCGCTTCCAAAGAGAAGCATTCAAATATTACAACTGCTCATCACCTTCATCATCATCACTATCTGAATTTCCCAACAAGGCCTTCTCTAAGGCATCAGACCTTAGCATTTGATTAAGTTCCGAAGTAACCACAGAATTGACCAACTCCACTTTTAAGAACTCCTCATTATCAGTAGGGAATTTCATGGCATTGAACACATTAAAAGTCACATCCTGATCCAGTACTCACATAGTGAGCTCACCCTTCTGCACATCAATCAAGGTTCGGCCCGTAGCTAAGAATGGTCTTCCCAAGATTATAGGACTCTTTTTATCCTCCTTGAAATCAAGAATTACAAAATCAGCAGGAAAGATGAGTTTGTCCACTTTGACCAAGACATCCTCCACAATGCCTCGTGGATATGTAATAGAACGATCAGCCAACTGCAAGGACATATAAGCAGGCTTTGGATCAGGTAAATCCAACTTCTTGAAGACAGAAAAAGGCATCAGATTGATGCTAGCTCCCAAATCACATAAACACTTGTAGAACGACAAGTTTCCAATGGTGCAAGGAATAGTGAAGCACCCAGGATCTTTAAGCTTCGGAGGCAACTTCTGTTACAGCACAGCACTGCATTCCTCCGTGAGAGCTACAGTCTCTAAGTCATCGAGCTTTAATTTCCTTGTGAGAATACCTTTCATGAACTTCACATAGCTAGGCATTTGTTCGAGAGCTTTAGCGAAAGGTATGTTTATATGAAGTTTCTTGAAAACTTCCAAAAACTTAGCAAATTACTTATCCAACTTTTGCTTCTGCAGCCTTTTAGATAAAGGAGTTGGAGGATAGACCTGTTTCTCCCCTATATTACCCTCAGGAGGAATGTGTTCCACAGTTTTCTTTTTTGGTTCCACTTCTGCTTCCTTTTGCACTTCTTCTTCAGCCACAACTTCAACTTCTGGAACTTGAGATTTTTCAGGAGTTGCAACCTTCCCATAGCTCAATGTGATTTCCTTAACTTGCTCCTTAGCTTCCCTCCTGCCTGGCACTTAAGTATCACTAGGGAGTGTACCAGATTATCGATTCAACAAGGCATTGGCAATCTGCCCAATTTGATTCTCCAAGGTCTTAATAGAAACCGCTTGGCTCTTGCACATAAGCCTCAACTCCTCCTATTCAGATTTTTTCATTAGATTATGGTAGTTGCTGAAGTTGGAGTTGTTGCCTTGGTGCATATTGCGGCTGTTGAAAACCAGGAGGGTTGTATTGCTTTGCTACATATGGCTGATAAGTCCGTTGCACCGCATTCTGATTGTTGCTCCAGCTGAAATTAGGATGATCGCTATTATTGGGATGATAGGTGGATGGAACTGGCTGCTGCGACCTCTGAAAGTTGCTCAGGAACTGAGCTGATTCACTAGAAATAGCACACTACTCCGTTTCATGCGCCCCAACACTAGTGATCTGATTAACTCCATAATTAGCCAAAGAATCCACCTTCATCGTCAAAACCTTAAGCTGAGCAGCTATAGCAGTAGCTGCATCTACCTCCAGAATTCCTGCTACTTTGCCATGAGGCATTCTCTGAGTTAGGTTCTGGTATTCATTAGCATCCATCAGCTCAATTAATTCATAAGCTTCATCGTAGCTTTTAGCCTATAAGGCTCCTCCTGATGCTACATCAAGCATGGATCTAGAAATTGCACCCAACCCATTATAAAAGCAATTAATGATCATCCAGTCAGGCATCCCATGATGAGGATACTTCCGAAGCATCTCCTTATAGAGGTCCCACGCTTCACACAAAGATTCTCCCGATTGCTATACAAATTGAGTAAGAGCATTCCTGATTGCAGTTGTCTTCTCCTTAGGGAAGAATTTAGTGGGAAACTTCTGAGCAAGATCTTCCCACTTGGTGTTAGAGCCTGGTGGTAGAGAATGCAACCAACACTTAGCCTTATCCCTCAAAGAGAATGGAAAAAGCCTCAACTTAATAGCATCTTCAAAGACATTATTGAATTTGAAAGTGTCACACATCTCGATGAAATCTCTAATATGCATGTTGGGATCTTCCGTCTGAGAACCCCCAAACTGAACTGAGTTTTGCACCATCTGAATCGTTCTAGCCTTAATTTCAAAAGTTTTAGCCACGATGGCTGGTCTGAAAATGCTAGACTGAATATCATTGATTTTTGGCTAGGAGTAGTCCATCAAAGCCTTTGTGTTTACTTCTGGTTCACCCATTATGACTAGATCTTCTTCTTCAACTTTCTCCTCAATAAAAACTTCTTCAACTACTTCCTCAACTTTATCCAATGTTCTCTTGCGAGATGGAGAACGCATTTGCATACACGCTCTCTAGAGTACCTGAAATACAACAAGTACCCAAGTAAGTAAAATATCTGAGTCAGTGAACTTTAACGACCACTGATGTCAAGCACAAAAACTAAAAATTAACACCGAGTGCCCGGCAGTGGCGCCAAAAACTTTTTAGGACAAAAACACGCAGTAATATCATAGTATATGCAATCGCAAGTAATATAGAATTCTTTCTAGTCCGTTCCCACAGAGACTGGTTTAGGTTAATTTCAATTAATGTACTTATGCAACAATGATATGGTTATTATTCAATACTAAGACGAATACCAATTTGAGATTGTTTATAACTAAGATATTAACTAACATGCAATTAACTAAGAGGTTAAAGGGGTTGATTTACTTATATGAAACAAACATGGGATTTTAACTTCATTACTACTTCATTCAAAGTCATTGTTCTTAACCTTATCATGCAATGGTGATGACAACTAATCAGACAACATTAAACTAGTAAACGCCAACTTTCTTTGCACGAATACCCTACTACCAGACATCCACAAAAGAGATAGAAGCTGAATAGACATCAATTATATTGAGACCCTATATGCCTATAGAATTTGACAACATAAATATTTAATGCACAAGTTATCTATCATGATTATATAGGGCAAGTAAGATGGTTAAAATTACCTACGAATTATGCATAACAAATATATGAACCTACGCTAGCATGGCAAGTTCTAAACCCCTATATTCACTTTTGCTTCAATAGAGATTAACACGCTATCTTATAAGTTTGCGACGCTCATAAGACGAATAAGCACAACCAATACTAGGATATCAAACAATCACCACACACTAAGGTATCAAAATAAATTAACTATTGAAATCCATAAGTAAATCCGTTAGAACCCCACGATAATGATTAGCCCATAACCGAACTCATCATTACCGTAGGTTCCGATGAAAGCATGGTATAATAAACTAAGTCTTTATAAACTGAATAATAAACATAGTACATTAAACAAGAGTATAGGTTCAACAAACAAGAAAACTAGCATTCAAGATTATAACTAAAATAAAGAAGCACAAGAATAAACTAGATCCTCTTCGCCTTGGTTGTATTTGTGCTCCTAGGTCTTCTTGATATCTTCTCCTTAGTCTCTGTTCTGAAAAACGTCTTTCAGATGTTATTATATAGCAGCCCAAATCGTCCAAGAGCCCAGCAAATCGATCTTCTATTCAAAAAAGAATTCCTGGAAATCGACTCGGTGCGTCTGCGCGCTCTCCCAGTGCGGGCGCGCTACAACTCTGACCACCGGCGCGGGCGCGCGCTAACACAGCACGCCCGCGGGCGCGCTGACCTTTTGGAAAACTACTGATTTTTATTTTCTTTGCTGATTTCTGATGGCGATCAACGAGTGAACATCCGAGGCACCTTCCTGAAACCAATTTAGTACCAAAGCAATGCTAAACCTCATCCTTCCTTCATCTATGCTTGAAATGCAAAAAAACTACAAAACACATAGAAAATACAAAAAACCTGAGTACAAAACACCAATTCAAAGCTTTACGAAGCCTTATAAGTGGATATAAATGCCACTTAACAACAACCATCTAAACAAAAATTCGGACCAAAAGTGACTTCTCCAACAACTTCTAAAAATTACGAAATAAATTTATAAACACTAGCATGCTATAATATACACAAGTACGAAAGCGGAATTTCGAAATCGTTACCCATAATAAATTCTGATCACCCAGAAGTGATTATCTGATGTCCGGGAAATATCTCCAGAAAAATTCAAAATTCATAGCCATAGACATACACACGCTGAAACGCCATGTGGAGTAATCAACACCGTCAAACTCCTTTTCTACGCCCCGGAAATAAATTAAAATGGAAAATATGCTACGCAAATTATCTCCTCAAAACCTTGCAATATATATACCTATGCGTAGGTATCAAAGCGCTGACCGTTTATATATATAACAATTGAAATTTGGACGGACGGTTTGTGAGATATGAATTTTTTGAAAATTAAAAATATATAAACAGATAGACAGAAGAGAGACAGGAGAGGGAAGGAAAGGAAGAAAGAGTAGGGGAAAAGATAAGGAGGAGGGGTACGCAGGGTGAGGTGGGGGTGGGGTTACATGGGGTATGTAACTATTTTTGTGTTTTTTGTTTTTTTTTTTGTTTTTGTTTTTCTTTTATTGAAACCAATAGCTTAAGCCTTGACACATAGCAATGAAATCCTGAGAATTGTACACGTATTATTTGGATTGACATGTACCCCCGACAACCTACTTCTGTTCCGCTTGTTGTGTTATAACGTATAACTCACGGATAAAACACATCAAAATAGTCCCGAAATAATTTTAAAATTTTCCAGATATTTAAAAAGTAATAAAATATAACTTTCTTAATTTTTATTAAATTTTTGGTTCGCGCATCAGACCCGCATTTTGATATTTAACGAAAAAACTTGCGAGTGAAACTAACTTGAAAAAATACCGAAATACTTATAATATTCTCAGAATATTTAAAAACTAATAACATAAACTTTTATAATTTTTAAAACATTTTTGAATTGTGCATCTGACCCGCATTTTACGATTTAACGAATAAATGGGTAGGTGAATATAATCAGAAAAATTTCTGAAATAATTTTAAAGTTCACAAAATATTCAAAACTTATGAAAATGTGAGTTTCATTATTTTTTAAACATTCTTGAATTTAATATTGAATTAACACTTAAATACAATTAGAAAATCATTTAGGGATAAATAATTGATAAAATATTATTTTCTAAATTTTATAAATTCCTAAAAATATTTATTGAAATTATAAAGTCATAAAAATAATTTTTAAAGATTATTTAAATATTTATGAAACTAAATTTGTAATAAAAGCAGTTTTTAAAGACAAAAACAAAATGATACGACTCAGTAATTAATAATACAAATAATCCTCAATTATAACTGAGTCACACACAATTAATATTACATACAACATATAGCTGAAATAATAGCTACTTAATCCCTAATATTACAAAATGAACTCAATTTACCGATATCAATAAAATGATCGGCTTTCAAATAAAATTTTGAAAATAATACATTTACGTAAATATTTTCAGAAATTAGCAAAGATTGATACAACACTTAACAATTAGCACATTACCATTTAGTAACACAAACGCGTCATACAGGAATAAAATATCCACCATTTTATTCCTTCAGGATCAGAAAATCATATAAACATATTCAAATAATAATAATAATTCTGAAAAAAACGTGATATCACAATCTACCCCTTTTATAAGGATTCCGTCCTCGGAATCAGCAGAAGAGAACATTAGGGATCTTCTGGCCAACTTTCCAATCTTACATACGTAACTTTTCTCAAAATTTCAAATACCACTGAAATTCCTTATACCACGCCATTATCACAGAAGCTTCACTCCGCACCATCGTTCTTTCCAATAAAATAAATTATTTATTCCCATACCATTTGACCAATTTCTCCATAGAATCACTTTTACCGATAGAGAGGGAAAGAATAGAGAGAAAGTGTTGTGTATATGTTGTGAACTTGATGATTTCATTAACAAAACACCTTAGTAGATTTAACTTAGTGAAATATGTAGCACTCGATGGATAAGCAAATACAGTCCCGACGGATGACTCAATATAGTCCTGACGGATGATGATTTGACATCCATCGAGTGAGTAGCTTATGTAACAACAAGTCTGTAGAATATTTCTGCATACACATTGTTTAGAATCTGTAGTAGTACTTAAGTCATGTTGACTTTAGTTAGATATGCAGAATAGGTTGATTAATTGTACATAGATGATGTCTTGTAATTCTGCATAAATGAAATGAAGTCAAGTGCCAAATAGCTACCCGACGGATGATCAACAAGGCAACCCGACGGATGATCATGTACCCGATGGATAATCAATTCAAACATCTATTGACAGTGACAACACAGTCACATGCATCGAGTGTATGCAAAAGGAATGTGGAAGCCTATTCAACTGGGTTTTTAAGAACAAAGAAGCATTGCCATTTCCATGCTATCATGAAGATATTCAAAGATTCTGGAATAGAGTAGTGAAGCAGCATAATATTAGACTTGATAGGTTTTATTTTATTATCTTATCTTATTACTGTGTAATTTTGGTGATATATAAACCAAGAGTAGCAAATAGAACAACAACAAGACTAAGCAAGTATTTTCTCAGAGAAACATTTGTAAGCTGTATGCTTAGTATTTCTCTGTAAGTTTAGTTGTTCTTATTTGTAAGCAGCTGTGAGCTATTCAAGCTTCACAGAGTTCTCTTGATATATATATATATATATATATGGTGGATACATTCTAATCCACCAGAAAGTTTTAAAGACTTGTGTTTTTATTACTTTGTTTTGATTCATATTTAACTTGTTATTCCGCACTTTGCAAATCAAAACACTATCATATATATCTTAAGTTAGAACATTTTATAATTCAGAAAAAGTTTCAAGAATTCCATTCAACCCCCCTTCTTTAATTCTTGTTGCATTGTTAGGGACTAACAATTGGTATCAGAGCAAGCTCTTGAAGAACAAAGAGTTTAAAGATCACAACAAACAGCAAGATGAACAAGAAGGATGTTAAAGTCAAGATTCCTTTTCAGGACAAAGACAATTACCATCAGCGGAAGGTAAAGATGCATCTTCATTTACTTTCTCAAGATGAGGCCTATGTGGATTGCATAGAGAGAGGCCCTCATGTACCAATGAGAGCTGCAACTGTAAATGAGCCATCAGTTCCCAAGCCAAGGCATGAATGGTCAGATCCTGATATTGAACAAGTAAGGAAGGACAAGAAGGCCATGAATATTCTGTTTAATGGAGTTGATGGTGGCATATTTGACAACATCATCAATTGCAAAACTACCAAGGAAGTTTGGGATACAATTCAGATTATCTGTGATGGCACTGAACAAGTTAGAGAAAATAAGATGTAGTTACTAATTCAGCAATATAAGCATTTCCACTTTGAAGAAGGTGAAACTCTCACTGATATCTTTAGTAGATTTCAAAAGTTACTAAATGCTCTAAAGCTGCATGGAAGAGTCTACCAAACCAAAGATTCTAACCTCAAATTTCTGAGATCCCTACCAAAAGAATGGAAACCAATGACAGTCTCCTTGAGAAACTCACAAGAATACAAGGAGTTTACACTAGAGAGACTGTATGGCATTCTAAAGACTTATGAGCTTAAAATAGAGCAAGATGAAAGAATGGAGAAAGGGAGAAAGAAAGGAGGATCCATTACACTAGTTGTTGAGTTAGAAAAAGAGAAGGAGATGAAGATAGAAGCTGTTGAGTCTACTTCAAAGGTCTGTGAAAACAAGGGCAAGGGGCTGGTAGCAGAAAATGAAGATTCTTTGAGCCAAGATGATATGGATGACATTGATGAACATCTAGCATTTCTTTCCAGAAGATTTGCCAAGCTCAAGTTCAAGAAGAACTTTGAAGCAGCTAAGCCAAATAGAAACATGGTGGATAAATCAAAATTCAAATGTTTCAAATGTGGCTTGGCAGAGCACTTTGCCAGTGAGTGTAGAAAGTCAAATTCCAGCAAGAAGAAGTTTGAGCCTGTGGATTATAAACAGAAATATTTTGATTTGCTCAAACAAAAGGAAAGGGCTTTTATTACACAAGAAAATGACTGGGCAGCAGATGGTCTGGATGAGGATGATGATGTCAGCTATGTCAATCTAGCCCTAATGGCCAAGTCTGATGAAACAGAGACAAGTTCTTCAAGTAATCAGGTAATCACCACTAACCTTGCACATTTATCTAAAGCTGAGTATAATGATGCAATAAATGACATGTCTACAGAATTATATCATTCACGTGTTACACTTAAGTCTCCTACTAAGGAAAATGCTAAAATCAAAGAAAACAATTTGTTTTTAAGTGAGAGGAATAATGTGCTAGAATCTCAGTTTATTGAATTTGAAAAATTGAGAATTGAGTGTAAAATTGCTAAGGATGAATTAACTGAGTCCTTGAAGAAAGAAGAGATCTTGAAGAAGCAGCTTGAACCAGAACAGGAGGTGATTAAGGCATGGAAAACATCTAGAGATGTTCATGCTCAAATCACCAAAGTCCAAGGTATTGAGTCCTTTTGTGATGTAGCCTGGAAGAAGAATAAGGAGAAGCTGGAATCCAATTTGGTTGAAGGATTACTAACAGATGTGGACTCGACGGATGATGAGAGTCATCCGTCGGATAACCAAAAGGATTATCCGTCAAGTGACATAAAGACATAAATCCTCATCTGTCGGCTGTAAGCAAACCTGTGAGTAAAGCCAAACTTGCCAAGTTAAAGGAAAAATATGGATCAGTTTCCGAAAACTTCATTTCAGGAGATTCTAGTCAAATGAGGAAGGAGAAGAAAGTGAATGTTGGACATATGTCTATCAAGCAATTGAATGACAGACTAGAAAAGATTGAGGTTAAAACAGAGGCTAAAAGGAAAAACCATAGAAATGGTAAAGTGGGGATTAACAAACATAACAACTACACACCTGATAGGTATGCTCCAAAAAAAATCCATGTTAAGTGTGGTAGTGTAAATCATCTGTCTGTTAATTGCAAAACTGTCATGCCTACTTCCATACCTGTGCCACCTCCTTTTCCAACATGAATGCCATGCCTTCTATGCCTATGAATGGTATGTCTACACAGAATATGAATGCCCAATTTGTTAATATGCCATTTACACCTAATCCTTATTATGCTGCATTTAGTATGCCTCAAATACCATTTAGCATGCCCTACTGGAATAACATGTTTACTAGTAGCATGCCATTTCCTGGTAATCAAAATGTGTAAGATAATTCTGTTATAATGAATGGTTTCAAAGGTCCAACTCAAATGACTAAGGATGAATCTGATATCCCCAAGTCAAATGAGATCAAACCTAAGAAACAGAAGAAGAAAGCTAACAAGGAAGGACCCAAGGAAACTTGGGTACCAAAATCAACTTGATTTGATTTTAATGTGTGCAGGATAACAGAAAGAATCTGTGGTACTTGGATAGTGGCTGTTCAAGACACATGACTGGTGATTCTACCCTGCTCACAGAGTTCAAGGAGAGAGCTGGCCCAAGTATTACTTTTGGAGATGACATCAAGGGTTATACTATGGGATATGGCTTGATTTCAAAAGACAATGTCATCATTAAGGAGGTTGCCTTAGTGGATGGTCTCAAGCATAATTTGTTGAGTATCAGCCAGCTGTGTGATAAAGGCAATTCAGTAACCTTCAACTCAGAAGCCTGTGTTGTGACAAACAAGAGAAGCAACAAAGTGGTTCTCACTGGAGTGAGAAAAGGGAATGTGTACTTAGCTGACTTCAACTCATCAAATGCAGAATCCGTTACTTGTCTTCTCAGTAAAGCAAGTCAAGATGAAAGTTGGCTTTGGCACAAGAAGCTATCCCATCTAAACTTCAAGACCATGAATGAACTTGTAAAGAAAGAACTGGTTAGAGGCATTCCTCAAGTGGAATTTTCTAAGGATTGACTGTGTGATGCATGCCAAAAGGGAAAGTAGATTAAAACATCATTCAGAAAGAAGCTTGATTCAACAATTGAAGAGCCTTTGCAACTGCTACACATGGATTTGTTTGGACCAGTCAATATGTTGTCCATCTCAAGGAATATATTTTGCCTAGAAATTATAGATGATTTCTCAAAGTTCTCTTGGACATATTTCCTTAAGTCCAAAGATGAGGCTAGTGAAATCATCATCAATCACATAAGGCAAGTCAACAATCATCCGGATATCAAAGTTTAAAGAATCAGGAGTGACAATGGAACTGAGTTCAAGAATTCTGTCATGAGAGCATTTTGTGAAGAAAATGGGATTTTGCATGATTTTTCTGCAGCAAGAACTCCACAACAAAATGGAGTAGTAGAAAGAAAGAACAGATCACTTATTGAAGCTGCAAGGACAATGCTTGAAGAATCTAAGTTACCAACATATTTTTGGGCTGAAGCTGTAAATACTGCATGCTACACTCATAATTTTCCTCTGGTTAATCAAGCAAAATGCATGACTCCCTATCAATTGTTCAAGAACAAGAAGCCAACTCTAAATTTTCTTCATGTCTTTGGCTGCAAATGTTATATCTTGAGAAATCAAACTAATCAGAATGGGAAGTTTGATGCTAAAGTAGATGAAGGAATTTTTGTTGGATATGCTGTTGGTAAAGTATACAGAGTCTACAATATGAGAACCAACATTGTTGTGGAATCAATACATGTTGTGTTTGATGATAAAAAGATTGAAGGACTGCAAGATGGAGATTACCATGAGAGCCTCAAATTTGACAATGTGGAGATGGTTAGTGATGACAGTGATGATGAAAGTGATCAAGAAACGGTATTAAAGGATAATGCAGAAAAATCCACTACCAATGAAGCACAAAATTCAACATCTGTCGAGTTGCAAAATGCTTCTTCCGTCGGGAGACAATCTGCTTTATCTGCCGGGAGACAACCAGCTTCATCTGTCGGTACTCAAAATTCACCATCCGTCGGGTCATCAAACGAAGCTGAAAGTCAGAATAGATCACTTATAGAAAGTTCCCCTTTCTCAAATCAAAGATCCATTAACTCAGGGGGAGTTTCTAATAATCAAAACTCAATCACACATCAAGATAACAATGACGCTTCTTCATCTAGAGCTAATCTACCTTAACAAAGGAAATGGACAAAGGATCACCCCTTTGAGCTCATCATTGGTGATGTATCTTCTAGAGTTCAAATAAGGAGAGCAACTCAAGAAGAATATATATATAGCAGCTTCCTCTCTAAGGAAGAACCAAAGAAGGTAGAAGAAGCTTTGTTGGATCCTGATTGGATTTTAGCTATGCAGGAGGAGCTAAACCAATTTGAAAGGAATAAGGTATGGAAGCTGGTACCCAAGCCTAAAGGAAAGAATCCAATAGACACCAAATGGGTATTCAAAAACAAGATGGATGAAAATGGCATAGTAGTCATGAACAAGGCCATATTGGTTGCTAAGGGCTACTGTCAACAAGAAGGAATAGATTTTGATGAAACTTTTGCTCCTGTTGCAAGACTTGAAGCCATCAAAATTTTCTTAGCCTATGCAGCCTATGCCAATTTCAAGGTCTATCAAATGGATGTCAAAAATGCCTTCCTAAATGGAGATTTGGAAGAGGAAGTCTATGTCAGTCAGCCTCCTGGTTTTGAAGATCCAAATTTTCCAGAATATGTCTACTATCTTTTGAAAGCACTTTATGGACTGAAGCAAGCACCTAGAGCCTGGTATGACACTTTGTCAAAGTTTCTCTTAGAGAATCACTTCACTAGAAGTACTGTAGAAAAAACCTTATTCTTTAGAAATGTTAATGCCTCTAGTATACTTGTTCAAATTTATGTAGATGACATTATTTTTGGCTCTATAGATGAAAAACTTTGCAAAAAGTTTGCCAAATTGTTGCAAAGTAACTATGAAATGAGCATGATGGGAGAACTAACTTACTTTCATTGTTTGCAAGTTAAGCAAGTTAGTGATGGAATATTCATTAGTCAAACTAAATACATTTATGATCTTTTAAAGAAGTTTGATATAATGGATTGCACATCTGCAAAAACTCCCATGGCCACTGCAACTAAGCTTGAATTAAACACTACTAAAAAGTCTGTGGATATTTTAATTTATAGAGGCATGGTTGGCTCACTTCTGTACTTAACAGCTAGTAGGCTAGATATAATGTTTTCTACATGTCTTTGTGCTAGATTTCAGGCTGATCCTAGAGAATTTCACTTAGTAGCTATTAAGAGAATTTTCAGATATCTCAAGGGAACACCAAAACTTGGCATTTGGTACCCTAGAGATTCTGGTTTTGATCTAACTGGTTATTCAGATGCAGATTATGCAGGTTGCAGAATTGATAGAAAAAGTACAACAGAAACATGTCAATTTCTAGGAAACAACCTTGTGTCCTGGTTCAGTAAAAAGCAAAATTCAGTTTCTACTTCTACAGCTGAAGCTGAATATATTGCTGCTGGCAGTTGTTGTGCACATATTCTGTGGATGAAAAACCAATTGCTAGACTATGGTCTGCAAGTGGAAAGAATTCCTATTTTCTGTGATAATACAAGTGCAATTTCCATCACTGAAAATCCAGTACAGCATTCAAGAACATAGCATATAGACATCAAGTACCACTTCATAAGGGAACATATAATGAATGGTACTGTGGAACTACATTTTGTTCCAAGTAAAAAGCAGCTTGCAGATACATTTACCAAGCCACTGGATGAATCCACCTTTTCAAGGTTGGTAAGTGAGTTAGGTATGCTAAATTACACTTGAATCTTCACAGATAATTTGCAAGTTGCAATCTAGCCAGAAATTTAATTGATTTTTCAATCTTGGATGAAATTTTGGCTAAGTCAAAATATACATCTCGATGGATGATCATTATTCATCGAGTTTGATCATCCGTCGGTATACAATCTGTTAATAAAATCAATTATTTTTCTGGAATATTTTATATCTCGACGGATAACTGATTTATCCTCATCCGTCGAATTGTCTTATTCCTAGCCGTTGATTCTCTGAACATTATCCATCGAGTATACTTACAATTTGTAAGCATAACACGATGGATAATTGATGGAAGTTTTACAGTTTTTTTTAAACGGCTATTTTGGGAAATTCTTATTGGTTACTATATTTTACTTTATTATTTTTGACAGTTATTTTTGAGAGAGTATAAAAGCATAATTCATTTTCATTGCTTTTCTTTTATCATTCTCAAATCATCTGCTCTAACTTCTCTCTTTCTCAAAAGCACTTATTCTCTCTCTGCAAGTTTTTACTCTCTAATAATGGCACCAATCGTAAAGATCATGTCTCAAACTGGATTTATCTACGAGAAGAACAACTTCACAGCTTTAGTGAACAAGGGGATTCAGCAATCTGGGGACTACCACAAAATGATGGATTTTGTGAAGAACTGCAAACTCAACTATGCCATGCTGGAATCACCCACCATTTACTATGAGGATGTTGAAGAAATGTGGACGACTGCAACATACAACTCAACTGATAAGAGTATCACTTTCACTATTAAAGGTAAGGAATTATGTGTTAATAGTGATATTGTTAAAGCATGTTTCAAAATTCCTGATAACACTGTAACTTCTCCGCACACAGACACTGACATTGTTAATATGCTTAATTCCATGGGCTATGCACTCTCTACTTTCAAATTAAGTGAGATTAGGAGATTGGGTTTTAGGAAGGAGTGGAGTTATTTATGTGATGTAGTTACTAAGGTATTTTCTGGTAAAATTAGTAATTTTGATTCAGTTAATATCTCTATGCTCAACATGCTTTACATGCTAGTAACTGATAAAATTTTCAACTTTAGTGATCTTTTCATATTTGAGTTGGGGTTTAAGTTAGGGGAGCTAAATAAGAGGGGTAAAAATGTTTACTATGCTAGATCTTTAATGATGCTTGCTAACCACCTCTCTGAGGATATTGTGCTTGAGAACCCAAAAAACAAACTAGATTGTTGGGTTCAAGAAAGGAGAATCATTGCAGATTTGAACAGGGCAAACCATCACAAAGAGGTGCCACTCTTCTATTTTCTGGTTATGGAGGCACCTCAGGTAAGTGAGGTAATTTCAACTATCCTAACTCTTCCAACCTCACAAATTTCTTTGCATTCTAGTGTAGCTATGGCAACTATATCATTGACCCAACAGTTGCCTACCCAAGCTGCCAAACCCAAAATTTCAAAAATAAAGATAATGAAAGACCCCTCTGGTGTCTCTTAAAAGATGCCAGTTGTAAAATCCACCAAACCAAAAGAGGGGAGTGTGAAGGTGGGTAAGAAAGGTGAGGGATAGGGTGAACATCAAAGAAACCCTAAGGATAAGGTTGGAGAGGTGAGTGTTTCCCAGCCTAGCCACACTGCAATTTCCCAACAAACTGCAGTGCTTAATAAGGATATAAGCTCTTTGCTAGTTGCATCCTCCCAAAAGGATGTGACTATTGAACAAAGCTCTCAGCCAAGAGCACATGCCAAAAGGGTAAGGGACACAAGCTCACCCCAAACTTATACTAGAAAGAAGAAATCAAAGACCCTTGGGGATGTACAGGGTTCACACACTGTGCAAACTAGTGCTAAAGACACAGTCACTGCACCTTCTCAAAGTCTGGTTGATGTGGCTCCAATAAATATGGAGTCACAGCCAAAATCTCTAACAATTGAACCCCTGAAACACCAAATTCTCCCACACACGCTTCGGATGCTGACATGATAAACACATCACTTCCAAATTCTCCATCTTTAACTCTCTTGGAGAAGCCAAAAATCCAAGCAAGTGAGCATCATCTTCTAGATAATTTGTTGGCTCACTTGCCATTTCTTTCTAAAACTGTTGAGACATCTGTGCCAAAATTCTCATCAATCTGCACAGAGTCCACAATAGTTTCCACTCCAAACTCATTCATTTCTACTCACTCGATGGATATTGTTCATCCGTCGAGTAGTGATTGTATCCCGACAGATTAGCTTAACAGCAGTTATCCGTCAGATAGTCAAACTGCTAACCCGACAGATATCCCTTATCTGTCGAGTGTCTCTACACAGCTTCAAATTTCATCAATTATTAAAAGTGCAGAAGACTTAGTGGTAGTGCAATCACTCCTAGGATTGAGGGAAGGGAGTGAAATGAGTGAGAGTCTGGGTTGCTCCCAGGAAAAAGGAGAGGAAAAGAGTGAACAAATACAATCCATTTCTTCAGGATTGGCAAAAGTGAGTGTGAGGAGTCCCACCTTAGATGGTGAAGGTGAGGGTGTGAGGGTGGGGAGCCAAGGTGAGACCTTGATGCAATAAAAGAGAGATCAAGAGAGAAATGCAGGTACAGGAGTGATAAGGATGGAAACTATTGCAAGTGAGTCAATGAATGTCAATGATGCAGAAAGGGAAAGGTTATTTCAGTAAGAACATCAAGCTGTTATAGATTCCATTTCCCTGGATGCTGAGACATTTACTCACCCTGTGACAGCTTACCAAACTCTAGCTGTACAGGGCAATGAGGAGGCTGAAAGATTGCTGAACCTGGTGCATACTACACAATCTTTACAAAGAGCAAAGGATGCAATCACTGCTATGCCTTCCAACATTGGCAGTGATTTTGAACTGGATAAAGCTTCTTTTGGGGATGCTGATGGGGATGATGAGGAAGACAACATGGACATAGGGGGAGATGCAGTTGTTCCTGCCTGGATGCTTATAAAAGAATGTTCCTACTCATATCTCCAATCAACTCTATTCAAGATAATTCATGACACCCAAGTAGCCATTCAGGCATCTTCCAATGCTAGGACAAAGAAGCTACTCACAGCACATCTTGAAGCACTCCAGTTGCATAAAATTCAAGCCCTCCAACACAGTCAGAGTGTGGATGCAATCAAGCAGGAAATTTCTGAAGTCAAGTAAGATGTTATAAAAAGGATGGATGCTAGACTCCCTGCAACCACCATGACTGAAATTGCTCAAAAGCTAAGGAAGGAGGCTGATCTCAATAGGAAAGTTGAGGCCATGAACTCAAGACTATCTGCTGTAGAGAAGTCAATGGCCAAGATACTTAACATTCAAGAAGCTCAGACTGCACTACTCCAACAGTTTGTGGCTGCTCAACTCCCTTCCACACAACTTGATGATAACAAAAAGGGGGAGAAATGATCAAGTGAGGGGGAGCAACAACTTAATATTCAAGTTAGCAAAGTAATTGTGCCTACGATTGCTTTCACTAAGCCACCAACTAAGGACAACATTGATCTGATTAATGAAGCAGCAGCCACTTTGAGAGCAGCTGAAAAGAAACAGTTGAGCCCAATCAACTGGGAGAAAATTGATGAGGATATACAAAAGAGGATTGGGTTAGTAAAGAAGCCATAAAATCAGCCATTCATCACTCTCAAGTCAGGCAAATATCTATGAATGAAATGAGCATGAATAATCTGGAAAGAGGACAGCCATCCTGCATCAAATCTCCAAAGGCTAAGCTAATTTTGAAGCCAAAGGTGAACTATCCAAAATCTTCACTAAAGAACCCCTTGGACACAATGCATGAGACACCAAAGCCTGATGAAAAGAAGCTATTGGCCATGTCTATAGCATTCTACAAGGATCCAGTTGATTCAGCACTGAAAAGAAGAATTGCTAAAGTTTTCAGGAATGCTAAGGAAATTTATGTGGTGGCTGGACACCCTCAATTTGCTGAAGAAAAGAGAGAAGAAAAGGCGAGATTGAAGCAAGAAAAGAAGCAAGCTGCTCTAGATGCTAAAAAGGTCAAACAAAAGAAGGAGCAAGCTGCTATCTTGGCCAAGTGACAAGCTGTGAAACCCACACAACAAATTTCTGCACAACCATCTAAAATTGTTGAATCTCAAGATCAAGTAATGCAAAATGAACCTCCACAGACAAAGAAGCCAAGGTACAAGCAAAGAATCAACAGAAAATTAGATTTCAGTGATGAGGAGATGGAAGGGTACTTTTGCAAATAGTCTATTTCTACAATAACTCAAACATCCATCCCCTCTGTGGCACATGAAGAATTCAAGATAGATCCATCCAAAAATTTCCATGGTGAACCTATCATTCCAAAGGATGAACCAATAGAATGGGATAGTCTACCAATACCTGAACTCAATCTACCTCACTTCATGAAGCCAAAGAAGACAAATACCAGAGCAGTCAAGAAAGTGAAGCCCTCAACTCTCAGATCCAAGTCCCTAACCAAAGCTTAAACCAAAGTCAACAAGGGAGACATCATGTACATCTGTGACATCAAGGAATTCTCAGATTTAAACCTCTATCTAGATGAACTGGAAGAAGTTAGAGGGATTGATGCTTACAGGAATCTACCAGAAAGGTTAGTATTCAAGTATAAGGGAGGAAAAGAGATACAATGGCCACTTTACAGGATCCTTCAAGAAAGTCAATCTATGCTGATAAAGGTTTATTCATCCTTCAAGAAGAACTTTAGATTCAATGTGATAGCTAGAAGACTTGTTCTAAAGAAGATTGAAGAACTGAGGAGTATTAGAGGCAACGATGCACTCCCAAAGATTCTAACTATTCCTTACACAGGGAGTAGAGTGCATCTAAGGCCCTACTGGCTGATGGAATTCATGGATGATAAAGGAGTTAGAAGATTCTTCAGATTAGAAGACCAATTGAGCATCTCTAGCAATGAGACTCTTTTGGAAATGCAAGAAATGCTAAATCTCTCAGAATCTGATGAACTGGAATTCCACATAAACTTCAAAATCAGATAGAAGAAAATAACAGAAAGCTTGGAAAGAGATCCAGATCTTCAAGGAAAAAGATTAATCTGCTCAGGCTAGAGGAGCACCTTGAAAATGACTGTGAGCAAATCTTTGTACATTTTGTTAATTGCAGCACTTTACAGTTTTATCAACTTCCATTTAAATTTATATTTTTTAGGGTGTTTTGTTATCATCAAGTTTCTCTTTATTTATGGCTACAATTCTAGTAGACATAAATTGGGGGAGATTGTTGTGTATATATTATGAACTTGATGATTTCATTAACAAAACACCTTAGTAGATTTAACTTAGTGAAAAATATAGCACTCGAAGGATAAGCAAATACAGTCCCGAAGGATGACTCAATATAGTCCCGACGGATGATGATTTGACATCCATCGAGTGAGTAACTTATGTAACAATAAGTCATGTAGCACATTTCTGTATATCCCTTTGCATAGATTCTGTAGTAGCATATAAGTCATTTTGACTTTAATTAGATATGCAGAATAGGTTGATTAATTGTACATAGATGATGTCTTGTAATTCTGCATAAATGAAATGAAGTCAAGTTCCAAATAGCTACCTGACGGATGATCAACAAAGTTACCCGACGGATGATCAACAAGGCAACCCGACGGATGATCATGTACCCGATGGATAATCAATTCAAACATCTGTTGAAAGTGACAACACAGTCACATGCGTCGAGTGTATGCAAAAGGAATGTGGAAGCCTATTCAACTGGGTTTTTGAGAACAAAGAAGCATTGCCATTTCCATGCTATCATGAAGATATTCAAAGATGCTGGAATAGAGTAGTGAAGCAGCATAGTATTAGACT
Source organism: Apium graveolens (assembly GCF_009905375.1). Classification (NCBI taxonomy): domain Eukaryota; kingdom Viridiplantae; phylum Streptophyta; class Magnoliopsida; order Apiales; family Apiaceae; genus Apium; species Apium graveolens. The sequence goes on along the minus strand of NC_133649.1, from coordinate 205,938,271 downwards.
TGATAGGTTTTATTTTATTATCTTGTCTTATTACTGTGTAATCTTGGTGATATATAAACCAAGAGTAGCAAATAAAATAACAACAAGACTAAGCAAGTATTTTCTCAGAGAAACATTTGTAAGCTGTATCCTTAGTATTTCTCTATAAGTTTAGTTGTTCTTATTTGTAAGCAGCTGTAAGCTATTCAAGCTTCACAGAGTTCTCTTGATATATATATATATATATATATATCTGGTGGATACATTCTAATCCACCAGAAAGTTTTAAAGACTTGTGTTTTTATTACTTTATGTTTTGATTCATATTTAACTTGTTATTCCGCACTTTGCAAATCAAAACACTGTCATATATATCTTAAGTTAGAACATTTTATAATTCAGAAAAAGTTTCAAGAATTCCATTCAACCCCCCTTCTGTAATTCTTGTTGCATTGTTAGGGACTAACAGAAAGATAAAGAGACAGAAAAATAAAAAGAAAGAGAGATAGAGATAAATAGAGAGAAAAATAAAGAAATAGAGTGACTTCGTTATATGCCACTGATATTTTAATCGCATTGCAATCCACTGTTGCTATTGGTAATCCCAGCACACAGCCTTACTTTGACTTGACCAGGATAATTCAGCCCAAATTAATTGGCATACCTTCAAATATTTTAGATGATAAAATCATGGAATTTCAAAGAGAAAGGAATTTCGTATCATAACGGGTGTCTCACCATTATGGTTACCAATTTTAATTTTAGAGAAAGTATTGTTGAAATGAAAGAACAACTGAGAGATCAATATGATCAAATGAACTTGGTATTGCGTGCCCAAATTAAGACATTATTAAAGGTTTCTTACATTCTTTTAGTCGCAACACACACAAGTGATGGTGTCCCATCCAACTCCTATCACACAGACAAGTATACCTTGTGTCCCCTATAGTTAGGGTTGTTCATCTTAGTCAGAATAAAAGAATATAAAAGGAATTCAAAATTAAATGAATAATCAAGGGTTTCTAATAAATGACTTGTTAATGTAATCTTTGGATCGAAACTTAAAAGGTTTCAAAGCTGATATTTCTGGAGAAAAATGAAATTCAGAAAACAAGATTCTGGCATAAATTGGCTAAGTGGTGTCGTATTACCAATAAACAATCCATCATATAAGAAAAGTGGAAATTTCGATATTGCAACTTGACAAAGCTATTAAAACCTGAAAATAGGCTTCATGACAGCTTCTGGAACATTACGTGATTGAAAACGGGTGTTAGGAAATATATCCTCTAACATATACCTCTTTTTGAGAGATGTCAAAAGAAGTTTATAGAAAGAGAAGGTATTGCCAAGGTCTTAATACTTTTCTTCTATTTGAACTCTTCTGTTGACTCGTCATCCAATTCTAGACACTTCTTCATGTTCCAAGAATATAGATAATCTTCATCATTGTCAAATCATAGTAGCCTCGGAAGATTCCACAATAGAATTTGCAACTGCCAGGATTTTTATCCAGCCCCACACAACTATCTCAAAAGAATACGCATATCTTAGCTTACTCGTTGGTACTATATCCAATAGTCCAATAGGAATTCGATATGAGCTCAAGCGTTCTCACATAGCTATACACACTCCTACACACTCTCATTTCTAGTTTACTATAACCTCGGCTCTGATACCAACTTGTAACACCCCCAAATCGGGGGTCAAGGGATTTGGTCGTCACTATGAAACCTCAATCCAAAATAACATGTTTAATCAATAAATAAATTCCAGCAACTCAAATATAGCATCTGTGACCCCACACTATACGAGGATCTTTTCAAGTTACAGTTCTAGAAACAAGAATTCCAAATTTCCATAAATACATTTTTTACTTTCTTTTAAAACAAATTCCAACTCAATACTAAAGCTGCTATTATAACTTCGAAAAGAAGTATACTAGGCAGGCCCAATTATACAATATACAACTATAATATAATATAATATAAACAACTTTATACAATAGAACTTACACAAGTCTGCAAACCTTGGACCCACCCATCTTCCAAAAGCTTCTTCTTTGTTTTCTCGAATTACACGGCTAAACAGCGTAAGCTAATCCTCACTGGAAGGTTAAATTGAAAAACAAGCAAGTATGAGCGAAAGAAATGCTTAGCAAGTTAAGTATAACATAAATATGGTCTTTTTGATATAAAAACCGACATCTGCTGTTAGGTAATGAATAACGCACAGAGGGGGAGGGGTGAATGTGTTTTACTGTTTTTGGGCTTTTCATAAAAGTTAATGGTTGAATAAAGTAAATTAAATCTTGTAGAGAAAAGTGTTCATGCAGAATTTAAATTTACAGAAAATAAAGAACACAGATCTTCAAAACTCACTTAATTTTATATTAAAAATTAAGACTATTTTGCTACAAAATTTCTAAGCTCTTTGATGTTAAAGAGCTCAGCTTCTTCTTGAGAGTGATACAAGAGATTTTATCTAAATTGTTACAACTGACTAAGGACCAGTGTTAACTTTATAACTCAGTTAACTGCTGGTTTAAACAGTGGATAATAAACATGCTATTAGCTTTTCTAAACTGTCACTTGTCATTTCTATTTATAGAAAAGCAGATCTTCCATTTATGGCTTAGCATATCTTTAGCATCCCGTGTTTACTTTAATCTTCCTCTGTCAGTTAATCTTTGCCATTGATCTTGCACACTCTTCAAGCTGCTTTTTGTAGACTTGTCAATCCAGCTGTTGGATTGTTTTTTGATTGTTTATCTTGGATATTGAACTGATCTATAATTCTGTACTTTGAGACTGTACCTCGAGATCTCCAGTTTAAATTTATAGAACACTTGACATCTCGATAAGTACATAGGCTTATCGAGATCTCTAGCACTCCATATTTAGTTTGGCTTGTAGAGGTCTTCAGCTTGTCGAGATCTCTAGTCTTCACATCTTCACTTTGACTTGTAGATAAGTCTTAGTTCTCTAATGGAACTTGACTTATCGATAACTCAGAGTTCTCTACTGAATGTAGACTTGTCGATAACTCTGAGTTCTCTAGTGAATGAATGACTTGTCGATATATCCAATCTTCAGTTCTTCAATTTGGTTTGTCGATATCTTCCTGAGTTCTCTAGTAGTTTTCCTGACTTCTCCACTCTAAATTCATTTCTTCTATCCCGGTGGATATTTCTCATCCGTCGAGTAATGATTGTATCCCGATGGATGTGCCTAACAGCAGTCATCCGTCAGATAGCCAAACTACTATCTGATGGATATTCCTCATCCGCCGGTACTCTCTGCAACTCGAATGACTTCTCTATAACATTAAAACTGTGACTTATCTTGACTTAGAATATTTTTCTCCAAACAGATTTATTCAACTCCAAGCTTCTTCAAAATTCTTCTGAGGCGTGATCTTCTTGATCTTCTTCCAGATACAATCCTTAGGCTTGATACTGTTTTAGGAAAAAGACTCCAGTCTGCTCCTTTGCATTTTTACAGACTTTAAGTGTTACAAGTACAAAATACAAATTAAGATAACAATACAACTTACTTAGAGTTGACAAGATGTCTTAGTCTTGTTAAACTACAGGCATGTATTTTACAACAATCTCCCCCAATTTGTGAGAAGATTGCTTAACACAAATTCATGCTTGTTAACAAGACTAACCCCAAGTTTAGAATGATGGAAGATAAAATTAATACATGGTGCTTGATAGAATTACAACTTGTACAATATAAGATTCACAAGGTTCAATGGTTACAAGATTCAGGTAAAGACAGTTTTTATATCTGCTTCTTTTCTAAGTTGATCCTTCAATTTGTCAAGAATTTTAAGTTCTTCTATGATAGGTGTTCCACTTAGAGCTTCAACAAGTTTTTGTCTTGCTGCCTTAGAATAACCTTGATCCAGAAACTCTATGCAGAATCTTGAAACTCCACCAGCTCTAATGTTTAGAAATCTCCCGTCTTTAGAGATTCTGCTCATTTCTTTTGCTTTCAACTCTTCTGATCTTTTTATGTACATGTTTATCTCTTCATCATGCCTCCTTCTTCTTTCTTCAGCTTCAGCCTTATCTCTTTTCTTTGTTTCCTCTCTGTCAATCAACCATTCAGCTAGAGATGATCTCCATGCCCTCGTAACAGTATCCTTCCCTTTTAACAAACTTATCACTCTCTTAATTTATGTGGGATCCAAAGAGTCCATTAGCTTTTTGTCTAGAAGAGTGAATGTACCATCCTTAAAATAAACTCTAACTTCTCTCAAGGATACAATCCAGACTCTAACAATTTCATCAGCTAGATATTGGAAATGGTCTTCATCTGAGGTGCACCAATTTAGAGGTAGAAAGTCAGATTCCTTGAAGCAATTAGAGATGGCTCTTTCAGTGACTTCCACTTTCTTTGCAGGCTTGACTTTCTTAGGCTTTCTCCCAACAGATTTGAACTTAAATTTTAGTAAAGGTTTGGTTGAAGGTAGGGTTGCCATTTTCTTGAGATTTGTGTGGCTTGAGGTGATTGGAATTTTTAGGAAGGAGTTGGCAGTTTGTCTATAAAAAAATTTCAGCTTAGATGTTCGGGAAAGTTTGATGTTGGAGATAGTTGATGCTGTGGGTTGAGCTGAGGTTTGAGATGGTTGTATTTGGATTTTTAGGGTTATTTGAGTTTCTGAATCATGATGAGGCTTTCTGTTCTTCCTCTCACCTCTTCTCTTCTTCTCTTCATCTTTCTTGTCATCCTCCTTCTTCTCACCACCCTTGTTACCCGATGGCTTACTGGACTGACTAGGGTTTGAGCCAGAAGGATTTTGATCACTCTTCTTCTGCTCATCATCATCGAAGTCATCATTGTTGAACTGAGTTTTGGGCAAGTCGGCTTCTGCATTTTCCAGATATCTCCTTAGTAGGTTTATTATTTCCATATCATCATTGTTCTTATTTTTCTTAGCTTTTAAGCTAGTTCCTAGGTTTATGATAAGCCTCTTGTTGCTCATGACACATTGTTTGGGGATATTGAAATATCTGAATTGTCTGGTGGTTGGACGGATGTATGTTATACCCTTGCTTGGATGTAGATATGCTTCAGGGAAGGCAGCTACCTGAGCATCCCTTAGTGTAGTTAATAGCATTGTATCTTCATGACTTATAGTTCTAACTTTGTAGATAAAGATATCTAACTCAGATGCCCTCCTTGAGACAAGGCAGTTGAGGGACACCTGCATACATCTGTCTGTCCCTAAGTCATTTGCATTAACCACTATCCTTTCTTCCAAAAAATTGTCCTTATTGACCTTGATCACTCTTATGAAATTGATTGTCTTGTCTAGGGCCTTTTTATATGTGAAGTGATTATTGTTGAGAGAAGCTTTTAAGGCTTTGAGTAGCTCTTCAAACTCTCTGCTCTGACTAGGTCCTTTAGCAGACCTAATAAGTCTTTCCATGTCAAGATCAACTTCTTTAGCTTTCTTTTCAACACCCTGAACTTGCTGTTGAGCCTTTGATCATGTCAACCTAGCCTCTATCTCCCCCTTAGTCTTGTTGACATGCATTAGAAGAGGAGTAGGAATTTCAGGCCTTACTTGCTCAGGCAGAAAAGGTAATGGTATGTTGAGTTTACCTATGATGGCTCCTAAAGCTACAAAATTCTACATTTGAAGATGTTTATGGGAGTCCACCAGAGTTTGGATATCTGTTTGTTGGCTCTTGACAAGAGATGTCAAAGACTGAACTTGTGCAGTGAGAGAGGAGTTAAAGTCTTGCAATGCTGTGACTTGATCCTGTAGAGACTGAATTTGCAGATTTGTTAAAGTGGATCTAGGCTGATAAGAGCTGCTAGATGTGCCAAAATGTTCTTCTATACCCTCTTTGTTCCCTTCCATTAGCAATGCTGAGGGCTTAAATGTAATAACTCGAATTTTTGAGACCTTGTAAAACGTTTAATGAATAGTAACCCTGACAGACGGGAAAAACTTTTGAGCCCACACTATGTAGTGCATGAGAAAATGAGTTTCAGAGTTGATATTATGATTATACGTACCAAATAAGTGTATGTAAACGCTATTAGTTTTTGAAGAAAATGAACTTTGAAAAACGACCATGTTTACGACTCATCGAGGATTACGGGAATCCCAATATAATTATAAGATTAAAACCCTACGAATTTATATCCAAGTACGATAATTCAAAACATAAGGAATAAATACGAAAGGAATTACATCGCGAACCACTTACGAGGAAGTATTACGAAAACGTTTAAGCGACCGAGCGAACGCGTAAACGATTAAATAAACGTAACGCACTAACTAACCATGGTAAGAAACTAACCATGGTTACTTTTTCAAATAGTGAGCTAGATGTAGGATTATCAAGCAAGGCTAATTAAATAGTATGCTAAGGAAGCTAAAACAAGTAGCTTAGCTTGTAAACTAACAAGCTACTTGGATTTGTCCCCAAGATTTGCAACAAGAATAAAATCCTAGGATACAAACTAGGAGAATATCAAATCAATATAAGATATCACCAATCCCATTTCCGAGAATCACCCAAGGAAGCAAGCATAAAACTCTCCCCCTTCTTCATTTCTTCCATTCGGCAATTTCAAGAAAAGGGAGGAATTCAAAATCAAAATCTCAAGTTCTAGCCATGGTTAAATCCTCCCATTAATTCTCAAGCTTCCTAACAACCAAATAAGGTAAGATAATTCTTTGATCTCTTTTTATCAAGGTTTGATGGGTGAAATAAAATCAAGAAAGTTGCTAGTGAATAGTATGAATAGTAACTCTTCTTTGGTTTCTTGATTTCAATGGTAGTTTTAGGTTCCAAAAACCATACCAAGCACTCCCAAGACTCCACCATCCTCAAGAACACATCTCAAGCTTTCAAGAAAGGTAAAAATCTTTGACCCAACTTTATTTAAGATTCAATTTCAAGATCCTTTTAGTATGTAGTTATAAACCTAGTTTTAGAGGTGATGTTGTTGAAATCTTGATGTTTAGCTAAGTAGATTTAAGGTTGATTGTTGTTGCCTCGAGAACATGATTTTCTTGAGAGGATTTAGTGTGTTGATGATGATATGATGATTGTTGATGGTAGTATAAAGATTTAGGGCGTAAACGAAACTCCGATCGTAAACGTAATCTCGTTAAAACGAACAAAACGTAACTTTAAGTTTCTGCAGAAAGTACCGAAGATTTAAACTATGAAAAATAATGCTTTATTATGATATACAATGTTATAAGGATTGTTTAGGCACTTGAATCGCTTGATTCTTATTTACGGATCAAAAGTTATGGCTGTTTTACTAAAAGTGATTTACGCGACAAAAACTGCTACGTATTACGAACTTTGAAAATATAAAGGATCAACTTAAGAATGTTCATAAATCATGAAATTTTTACAGAGAGTAGTAATTTGATTTTACTAACTTCCATAAAAAATTTAAAGTGAAAATAATTACTTTTCAATTTTATAAAAATATCAGAGCCGAGACCGCGCGATTAGAAACCGTAGAATCCATAAGCGGAGTCGACAGCGAAAATGAAAATGAACCTAAGATACTTAGAAAAATGAAGCGACCATGATGTGAATAAGGACTTAAAGGAATAATAAGGGTAGTATAAGTTCAGAGGGTGCATAATAAGTAACACATGAGTGCGGGTTGCCGTAAATTAGAACGGGACCTAACAAATCGAATTGTGTTTATGATCATAGATTTCCGAGCGGAACCTAGAGCATCCTCCATCTCGAGATACCCAGGCAAGTTTACGAACCCAACTCCATTTACTATTGAGTTGTGAAAGGATTGTTTTATTATCATTGCATAAGTACCATGTTTTCCATGATACGTAGTCATTGAATTTTTGCATGATATAGCGCTGTTGTACGATAAGTATATATCGTGAAATGTTTAATTCCGCTATAAGCGTAAAGTATGATAATAAGACTGAGTCGGTCGGGATTTTAAGATGAAAACCCGGGAATCATTCCGGTGATATTATAGGACGATTACAAGTCCATAATAGTACGTTTTAAAGGGACTCAACGTCCACTTACGAAACATTAAAATACCTCGAACTTTTATTAAAATGATTTCCCAACGATCATATACCCTCAACTATATTTTATTGTTCGAGTAATAAATATTATATACCTATTCCTTTATTATGGGAGAAGTATACTCCAACGATTATTTATTTCAAACCCGATTAAACATTGAAGATTATTAATTACGTAGACATAAACTAGTTGAGGAATATTATTTTAAATATTCTTTTAGAAAGTAAACTCATTTGAGGTTTAATTATTTATCGATTATCATTTAATTATTTATTATTCATTAAAGGGTTTATTTATGATTTAAAAATCATAGATCTTGATTTAAAATACTTTCTGATTTTCGGAAAATCATTCGAATAATTTCAGATCGTTAGAAAATATTATCTCGACTTATTTTGAATATTTTGAATATAGTTTCAAAGAGAAACTTTTCCCCCCTTATTTAATTATCTGTTGACAACGGTCAACTCACATCCCTAGTACTTCCTCCGAAAACTTTCAGAAGTACATATATATATATATATATGAAGTAAAGCTATGCCTATCAACAAGCAAAACGCTTGGGGGAACTTCGATGTGGTTCGAGTTCTCGAGATATGATAGGATCTCCTAAAGGACAAGGGAGGGGTAGGATCCAAGTACTTCGTGTATTGGATAGACTATTGGTACCGTAGGAGATGGTACAACATGTACCTAAGGACATGCGAAGTGTGTGTATACCCAAAATGAGGACACGTAGCCCGTATGCGGCAAGGGTGATAACCGGGATACGAAGGTGTTGTCCTTCTACTAGTAGAAAAGGTTACTTTTATCGCAGTACGACTGATCATCTTATGTGGTGGCTCCAACGAATGTCCCATTCTTCCAATTGGAATAGTGATGCAATACCGTAACCCAAGCCTAGGTGCTGGGTTTACTATTAAGGTATTTGCAGGATAGTAAAATCCCTTAAAGAATTGTTTTCATAAGAAGGTGTGTATCACCAAGGAAAACTATTTTTGAATAAAACATAATTATCATATATGATGTTTTACGTAAGTTTGTCATACAGTCATTTTCATACTGTACATTATTATGCTGGGCATTATAGCTCACACTTGTTTTCTTAAATTGATACAACACAACAGTGAATCAAGATGCCTGCCATGAGAACCACAGCCAGGAAACGGGTAGGAAATGGCCAGTTGTTCCGTAGATTGTTTGGTGTTGTATCACAGGTAGTTCGAATAAGCTGTATTGGTTTTCAGTTGTTTTTAGATCGGCTTATTTATAAGTATGACTTATGTAAGGTAATAAACAAGAAACATATATTTGACCGACAGACTAGCCTTACTTAAAGGTTACTCCTCGGTAAGACTTAACTACTTTTGGGTTATAATAATTATCACTTTATGGTTGAATTACTCTAGCTATGAATGGTTCGTTTCCAAGACAATAACCTGTAAGTGTGTGTGTATGTGTGATAAGTGTGGGGTTATAAAGTGTGAGTATATTTATACTGCAGTGTGAGGTATGTGGTTGTAGTAGTTTAGCTGGCGTGGCCTCCGAGATTCCTGACCCCGGATTTTGGGGCGCCACTGAAAGAGATATGTCCTAAGTCCAATCATGTGTGAGGATTTAGGAATAACTTTTATGTAATCTGTTTTGATTTCATTGATATTAATAAAAGACTTGTTTTGTTTTTATTGCGGGCTCTATCTATTTAAATGTTTAAATAAGATATACCACAGTTTATAGTAAAGCTTTTTATGGATTGTGATGAGATCATAATAAGGAGACCTAAAAGATGATAACTCTAAACTTAAATAGTTCCTGGTCGTAGGATTACTAACTGGTAATTAATAAGCCGCAAAGATCGGTACATACTATGCTTGCTCCATTATGAAGGATGTCTGTTCTCATAGACATTTGTGTGGTGACACTATAGCTAGTATGTAGGTGCTTATTATAGAATAAGTTCACTGAACATGACTCACACAGCTGAACAACTGATGGAGTTCACTCACGTATCAGCAGTTGTTCATATAGTGATAGTTGTACAAGTATCCTTAAATTTGAGGTCATCATAGTCATCTTGTGTACACTGAACTATGCTTTGGTTTAGTTCTTAGTCTCAAGGGACAATTATAAGCGCTCTACTGGGTATAGGAATTTGTACATGAAGATAGTGTATGATTGTTAGTCCTTCAACAATATAGCAGAAATTACAGAAGGGGGGTTGAATGGAATTCTTGAACCTTTTTGTCAAAATAAAAATGTTCAACTCGAATATAAATATAGTGTTTTGATTAGCACAATGCGGAATAGAAACTTAATTGAATCAAAACATAAGTAATTAAAATCAAGAGTCTTTAAAAACTTTCTGGTGGATTTAAACAATTCCACCAGAGATATATATGATATATCAAGAGGACTCTGTGTGCAGGAATGCTCACAGCTGCTTACAAATTGAATTGCTGAGAATACAGAGAAATGATAATAATTATGCTTACAAAGATTTCTCTATTTGTGTTTCTCAACTTTTTCTATTTGCTACATTCTTGGTTTATATATTACCAAGATTACAAAGTCAAAAAGACTGAATAAATATAAAAATTATCAGTCTTAAGCTTTGCTGCTTTTCGTCCTCTATTACCTAGTTAATGGGCTTCCACAGTAGATTTGTATACATCTCGACGGCTGTGCTCAGCTTTCACTGTTCAACTGCTGTTTCAATTCTTTACATGATCATCCGTTGGATTCTATGAACATCCGTTGGATATATGAACATACGTCGACTTTCTGAACATCCGTTGATGGCTTCATTGATCATCCGTTGACTGCTATATTAAACATACATTGATAGTCATTTGATCATCCGTCGATGGCTTTGTTAATCATCCGTCGGTAGCTATTTTGGCACTTGACTTCATTTCACTTATGCAGAATTACAAGACTCATTTATATACAATTAATCAACCTATTCTGTATATCTAGTTAAAGTCAACATGACTTATAGGCTACTACAGAATTTATACAAAGATGTATACAGAACTGTGCTACAGACTTATCATTACATAAGCTACTCACTCGATGGATAATAAGTTAACATCCGTCGGGACTATAATGAGTTATCCGTCGGGACTATAATTCTTATCCGTCGAGTGTTACATTATTTCACTAAGTAAAATCCACTTAGATGTTTTGTTTATGAAATCATCAAGTACACAACATATGCACAACAATCTTCCCCAATTTATGTCTACTGGAATTGTAGCCATAAATTAAGAGGTACTTGATGATAACAAAACATCCTCAACATACAGCTTTAAAGATAAGTAGATAATGCTGAAAGTGCTTCAAATAATCAAAGTGTACAAGGTTTGGCTCACAGTCATTTCAAGATGCTCCTCTAGCCTGAGCAGATTTTTCTAGTTTCTTGAAGGTCTGGATCTTCTTCCAGGCTTTCTGTTGCTTTTATCAATCTGATTTTGGAGCTGCTTGTGGAATTCCAGTTCATCAGATTCTGAGAGATCTTGCTTTTCTTGCATTTCCAAGAGAGTCTCATTGCTAGAGATACTCAATTGGTCTTCTAACCTGAAGAATCTTCTCACACCTTTGGCATCCATGAACTCCATCAGCCAGTAGGGCCTTAGATGCACTCTTCTCCCTGTGTATGGGATGATTAGAGTCTTTGGGAGTGCATCTTTAGCTCTAATACTCCTTAGTTCTTCAATCTTCTTCAATACTAGTCTTCTTGCAGTTACATTGAACCCAAAGTTCTTCTTGAAGGATGAATAAACTTTAATCAGTACAGTTTGGCTCTCTTGAAGAATCTTGTGAAGTGGCCACTGAATCTCCCTTCCTCCTTTGTACTTGAACACTAACCTTTCAGGTAGGTTCCTATATGCATCAATTCCCCTCACTTCATCCAGTTCATCCAGATAAAGATTTAGATCTGAAAATTCTTTGATGTCACACAAGTACAAGTAGTTTCCCCTGTTGACTTTGGGTTGAGTTTTAACTACTGATTTGGATTTGAGAGGTGACAACTTCACTTTCTTGACTGTCCTTGACTTTGTCCTTTTTGGCTTGCTAAGGATTGGTAAGCTAAAGTCAGGAATTGGTATGTTATCCCACTCTATTGGCTCATCTTTTGGCATAATAGGTTCACCATGAATATTCCTGTAGGGATCCACCACCCTTATATCTTCAAATACCACAGAGGGCTTTGATGCTTGAGTTGTAGCTGGTGTGGGTTCCTTAGGAAATTGATATTCCAATTCCTTGTCAACAATATCCAGTTTCCTTTTTGTTCGTCTAGCCAATTCTTTCTTCCTTGGGGATTTCTTATGTTCTTCAATTTTCTTCATTGATTCAGCAGCTTTAGATGGTTGAGAGGGAATTTGTTGTGATGAATTAACAGCCTGTAGCTTGGCCAAGATAGCAATCTGCTCTTTCTTTTGTTTAGTCTTCTTTGCATCTAGAGCAACTTGCTTCTTTTCCTGCTTCAATATGGCTTTTTCTTCTTTCTTTGCTTGTGCAAATTGTGGATGTCCAGCTACCACACAAATTTCCTTTCCATTTCTGAATGTCTTAGCAATTCTCCTTTTTGAAGCTGAATCAGCTGGATCTTTATAGAAGACAATTGACCTTGACATAAGCTTCTTCTCATCAGGCTTGGGTGTCTCATAAACATTTTCCAAGGGATTCTTTAAAGATGATTTTGGATAATTTGCCCTTGGTTTTAGAATTGTTTCAGCCTTTGAAGACTTGATGCAGGAAGATTGTCCTTTTTCCAGATAATTCATGCTCATCTCATTCACACTGATTGGCTTGACTTACCTGGCTTCTTGACAAGTTCAAACTTTTTCTGTATCTCCCCATCAATCTTATTCCAGTTGATCAAACTCAACTTTCCTTCCTCAGCAACTTTCAAATTTGCTGCTGCTGCTTGAATTAGATTTATACCATCTGCAACTGGTGGCTTAGGGACAGTAATTGAAGGTACAATTACTTTGCTGATTTGTACTTGAAGTTTCTCCCCCTCACTTGGTCCTTTCTCCCCCATACTTGATTCTTTCTCCCCCTTTTTGTTATCATCAAGTTGAGGAGTTAGGCCTTGTGCTTTAGCCAGTTGCATGAGAAGATTTGTTTGAGTCTGTTGATTTTGAAGAAGGATAGCCACTGAATTCTCAATAACTTGAACTCTGTCTTCCAACTTGGCCAGCTTCTTTTCAGAATCTGATTCTCTCCTCAATCTTAGTAATAGATCTTGCATGGTACCATATGGCATGACTGAATCCAGCTTCTCAGAATTGTAGGTCTTCAAGTCAGCTATATCCCTTTTTAGTTCATCCACACTCAGATTATGTCTTAACTACTGGATCTTCATGAGATGTAGAGAGTCTATGTGAGCTTGAAGAATAGCCTTGGTACCAGCATCTGAAATTTCCTGAAGGGCCTTTTGAATAGCCATCACTTGCTTAACCAAGGATACACCAAATTGTCCTGATGTAGATTCCTTTGTCCATGCCCATTCAGGTAAATCTGAAACAGAACTTGGGCCTTCATCTCCCCCTAAGTTCATGCTTCCATCCAAAGAAACAGAGTCATCATCATTAAAATTTACTTCAAATTCTTCAGATGGCTCACCAGCTTGAGAAGGCATCCTATTGACAGCAGCTTTATCTCTTTGAAGAGATTCTGAAGTGTGTACTAAGTTCAAAGGTTGTTCTGCCTCCACATTGCCCTGGGCAGCCAACAATTGATAGGCTAACACATGATGAGTAAAAGTGTCAGCATCCAAGGAAATGTTATCAATTACAGCTTTGTAATGTTGCTGGAATTGTCTTCCCTTTTCAGCATCATCCACAATCATTGAATCACTAGCAATGGCTGGATCCACCCTTAGTTCTCCTGTACCTGCTTTTCTCTCAAAATATCTCTTTTGTTGCATCGGGGTCTCACCCTGGCTCCCCACCCTCACACCCTCACCTTCACCTACTAAGGTGGGACTCCTCTCACTCACTTTTTCCAGTCCTGAATAAATGGATTGCTGATTTTCACTATTTTCCTCTCCTTTTGCCTGGGAGCAACCCAGCCTCTCACTCAATACACTCTCCTCTCTCAGTCCTAAGAGTGACTGTACAACCACTAAATCTTCTGCACTTGAAATAATTGAAGTTTGAAGTTGTGCAGAGATACTCGAAGGATAAGTGATATCCGTCGAGTGATTGGTAATGCTATCTGACGAATAACTGCTGTTAAGCTTATCCATCAGGGTACAATCACTACTCGACGGATGAACAATATCCATCGAGAGAGTAGAAATGAATGAGGTGGGAAGAGAGACTATTGTTGACTCTGTGTTGATTGAAGATATTTGGGGCACAGATGTCACAATAGAATCTGAAAGAATTGGAAAGTGAGCCAACAAATCATCTAAAAGATGATGCTCACTTGCACTAGATTTTGGTTTCCCCAATAGAGTTAAAGAAGGGGAATCAGGAATTGAAGTATTTATCATATCCACTTCCAGAGAGTTTATTGGTGAGTAGGGTGTTTCAGATGCTTCTATTATTAGAGATTTTGGCTGTGACTCCACATTTATTAGAGCCACATCAAACTGAATTTGAGAGGGTGCAGGGACTGTGTCTTTAGCACCAGTTTGCACTGTGTGTGTGCCCTGTGCATCCCCAGAGGTTTTAGATTTCTTCTTTCTTGTGTAAGTTTGGGGTGAGCTTGTGTCCCTAACCCTTTTGTCCTGTGCTCTTGGCTGAGAGCTATGTTCAATAACTGCATCCTTTTGGGAGGATGTAGCTAGAAGTGAGCTTTTATCCTTTTTAAGCACTGTAGTTTGTTGGGAAACTGCAGTGTGGCTAGGCTGGGATTCACTCAACTCTCCAACCTTATTCTTAGGGTTTCTTTGATGTTCACCCCTTCCCTCACATAACTTACCCTCCTTCACACTCCCCTCTTTGGCTTTGGAGGATTTTTCAACTGGTACCTTTTGAGAGATACCAGAGGGGGTTTTCTTTGATTTGGATTTAGAAATTGCAGTTGTTTTGGCAGCTTTGGTAGGCAACTGTTTGGTCATTGTCACAATTGCCATAACTACTCCTGAACTCTAAGAAATAGAGGAGGTTGGAATAGTTGTAGGAATGGATGAACTTACCTCACTTACCTGAGGTGTCTACATTACAGGAAAATAGAACATTGGCACATCCCTGTGATGGTTGGCTCTGTTTAAGTCTGCAATGAGTCTTCTCTCTTGAACCCAATAAGCCAGTTTGTTGTTTGGGTTCTCAAGCACAATTTCTTGACATAGATGGTTAGCCAATAACATGAAAAATCTAGCATAATACACATTCTTTCCTCTTTTAGCTAACTCACCTAGTTTAAAACCTAACTCAATCAAGACAAGGTCACTGAAATTGTAAAATTTATCTGTGACTAGCATGTATAGCATGTTAAGCATGGAAATATTTACAAAATCAAAATTACTGACTTTTCCAGAGAAAACCTTAGTAACTACATCACACATGAAACTCCACTCCTTCCTAAGACCCATTCTTCTAAAATCACTCAGTTTAGAAGTAGGAAGTGCATAATGCATGGAATTAAGCATATTGATAATATCAGTGTCAGTGTGTGGTGAAGTCACGTTATTATCAGGAATTTTAAAACATGCTTTTATCACATCATTATTGATACAGAATTCATTACCTTTGATGGAAAGAGTGATGGTCTTGTCAGTAGAGTTGTAGATTGCAGTGGTCCACATCTCTTCAACAACTTCACAGAAGATTGTGGGTGATTCCAGCATGGCGTAATTTAGCTTGCAGTTCTTCACAAAGTCCATCATTTTGTGGTAGTCCTCTGATTGCTGAATACCCTTATTGACCAAAGCAGTGAAGTTGTTCTTCTCATAGATGAACCCAGTTTGAGACATAATCTTTACTACAGGTGCCATTGTTAGAGAATGAAAGCTTGAAGAGAGAAAGAGAAGATTTGCTTGAGAGAGAATGAAATAAAAGCAGTTGAATTCGAGAATGATAAAAGAAAATAATTGGAATGAAATAAGCTTTTATACTATCTCAAAAATAACTAACAAAAATAATAAAGAAAAGTAAATTAACCAATAGGAATTGCCTAAAAATAGCCATTTAAAAATAAACTGTAAAAATTCCACCCATTATCCGTCGTGTAATGCTTACAAACTGTAAGTATAGTCGATGGATAATGTTCAGGGAATTAACGGCTGTGATTTAGACAATTCGACGGATGAGGATAAACTGATATCCGTCGAGTCATAAAGTATTCCAGAAAAGTAATTGACTTTTATTAACAAGTAGTATATCGACGGATGACTAAACTCGATGGATAAGGGTCATCCGTCGAGATGCAAATTTTGACTTAGCCAAAATCTCATCCAAGACTTAAAAATCAACTAAATTTCTGGCTACAATACAACTTGCAAAATCACTCAGATAAATTTAAGCATAATTAAGCATACCTAACTCACTTACCAACCTTGAAAAGGTGGATTCATCCAGTGGCTTGGTAAAGATATCTGCAAGTTGCTTCTCACTTGGAACAAAATGTAATTCCACAGTACCATTCATCACGTGTTCCCTTATGAAATGGTACTTGATGTCTATGTGTTTTGTCCTTGAATGTTGCACTGGATTTTCAGTGATGGCAATTGCACTTGTGTTATCACAGAAAATAGGAATCCTTTCAACTTGCAAACCATAGTCTAGCTATTGATTTTTCATCCATAAAATCTGTGCACAACAACTTCCAGCAGCAATATATTCAGCTTCAGCTGTAGAAGTAGAAACTGAATTTTGTTTTTTTACTGAACCAGGACACAAGCTTGTTTCCTAGAAATTGACAGGTTCCTGTTGTGCTCTTTCTGTCAATTCTACAACCTGCATAATCTGCATCTGAATAACCAGTTAGATAAAAAACAGAATCTCTAGGGTACTAAATGCCAAGTTTTGGTGGTCCCTTGAGATATCTGAAAATTCTCTTAATAGCTATCAAGTGAGATTCTCTAGGATCAGCCTGAAATCTAGCACACAAATATGTAGCAAACATTATATCTGGCCTACTAGCTGTTAAGTACAGAAGAGAGCCAACCATGCCTCAATAACTTGAAATATCCACAGACTTTTCAGTAGTGTTTAATTCAAGCTTAGTTGCAGTGGCCATGGGAGTTTTTGCAGATGTGCAATCCATTAGGTCAAACTTCTTTAAAAGATCATAAATATATTTAGTTTGACTAATGAATATTCCATCACTAACTTGCTTAACTTGTAAACCAAGAAAGTAAGTCAGTTCTCCCATCATACTCATTTCATACTTACTTTGCATCAATTTGGCAAACTTTTTACAAAGTTTCTCATCTGTAGAGCTAAAAATAATATCATCTAGATAAATTTGAACAAGTATGCTAGAGCCATTAACATTTCTGAAAAATAAAGTTTTATCTACAGTACCTCTTGTGAAGTGATTTTCCAAAAGGAACTTTGATAAAGTGTCATACCAGGCTCTAGGTGCTTGCTTCAGTCCATAAAGTGCTTTCAGAAGATAATAAACATATTCTGGAAAATTTGGATCCTCAAAACCAGGAGGTTGACTGACATATACTTCTTCCTCCAAATCTCCATTCAGAAAGGCACTTTTGACATCCATTTGATAGACCTTGAAATTGGCATGGGCTGCATAGGCTAAGAAGATTCTGATGGCTTCAAGTCTTGCAACAGGAGCAAAAGTTTCATCAAAATCTATTCCTTCTTGCTGACAATAACCCTTAGCAACAAATCTAGCTTTATTCCTGATTATTATGCCATTTTCATCCATCTTGTTTCTGAATACCCACTTGGTGTCTATTGGATTCTTTCCTTTAGGCTTGGGTACCAGCTTCCATTCTTTATTCCTTTCAAATTGGTTTAGCTCCTCCTGCATAGCTAAAATCCAGTCAGGATCCAACAAAGCTTCTTCTACCATCTTTGGTTCTTCCTTTGATAGAAAGCTGCTGTATAGACATTCTTCCTGAGTTGCTCTTCTTGTTTGAACTCTAGAAGACACATCACCAATGATAAGCTCAAAGGGGTGATCTTTTGTCCATTTTCTTTGCTGAGGTAGATTAGCTCTAGATGAAGACGCCTCATGATTGTCTTGATGTGTGATTGAGTTTTGATTGCTAGAAACTCCGCCTGAGTATATGGATCTTTGATTTGAGAAGGGAGAATTTTCTGTAGGTGATTTGTCTTGATCTCCTGCTCCTTTTGATAACCCGACGGATGGTGAATTTTGATTATCGACAGATGAGGCAGGTTGTCTTCTGACGGATAACACAGATTGCCTTTCAACGGATGAAGCATTATGCAACTCGATGGATGTCGAGTTTTGTGCTTCATTGGTGGTAGATTTGTCTGCATTATCCTTAGACACTATTTTTTGATCACTCTCATCATCACATTTATCACTAACCATCTCAACATTGTCGAATTTGAGGCTCTCATGGTTATCTCCATCTTCCAGTCCTTCACTCTTTTTATCATCAAACACAACATGTATAGATTCCACAACAATGATGGTTCTTAGATTGTAGACTCTATATGCTTTACCAACAGCATATCCAACAAAAATTCATTCATCTGTTTTAACATCAAACTTCCCATTTTGATCAGTTTGATTTCTCAGGATATAGCATTTGCAGCCAAAGACATGAAGAAAGTTTAGAGTTGGCTTCTTGTTCTTGAACAATTGATAGGGAGTCATGCATCTTGCTTGATTAATCAGAGAAATGTTCTGTGTGTAGCATGCAGTATTTACAGCTTCAGCCCAGAAATATGTTGGAAGTTTAGATTCTTCAAGCATTGTCCTTGCAGCTTCAATAAGTGACCTGTTCTTTCTTTCCACTACTCCATTCTGTTGTGGAGTCCTTGCTGCTGAAAACTCATGCAAGATCCCATTTTCTTCAAAAAATGCTCTCATGACATAGTTCTTGAACTCAGTTCCATTGTCACTCCTGATTCTTCTAACTTTGAAATCAGGATGATTGTTAACTTGCCTTATGTGATTGATGATGATTTCACTAGCTTCATCTTTAGACTTTAGGAAATATGTCCAAGAGAACTTTGAGAAATCATCTAAAATTACTAGGAAAAATCTTTTCCTTGAAATTGACAATACATTGACTGGTCCAAACAAATCCATGTGAAGCAGTTGCAAAGGCTCTTCAATTGCTGAATCAAGTTTCTTCCTGAATGATGCTTTAATATGCTTCCCCTTTTAGCAGGCATCACACAGTCCATCCTTTGAAAACTCCACTAGAGGAATGCCTCTTACTAGTTCTTTCTTTACCAGCTCATTCATGGTCTTGAAGTTTAAATGGGATAGCTTCTTGTGCCATAGCCAACTTTTATCTTGACTTGGATTACTGAGAAGACAAGTTACAGATTCAGCTTTAGTTGAGTTGAAGTCAGCTAGGTACACATTTCCTCTTCTCACACCAGTGAGAACCAGTTTGTTGCTTTGATTATTAGTCACAATACAGGCTTCTTTGTTGAAGGTTACTGAGTTGCCTTTGTCACAAAGCTGGATGATACTTAACAGATTATGTTTAAGACCATCCACTAAGGCAACCTCCTCTATGATGACATTATCCTTTGAAATTAAGCCATATCCCACAGTATGACCCTTGCTGTCATCTCCAAAAGTAATACTTGGGCCAGCTCTCTCCTTAAACTCTGTGAGCAGGGTAGAATCACCAGTCATGTGTCTTGAACAACCACTATCCAAGTACCAAAGATTCCTTCTGTTTCCCTGCACACATCAAAATCAAATTAAATTGATTTTGGTACCCAAGTTTCCTTGGGTCCTGCCTTGTTAGCTTTCTTCTTCTGTTTCTTAGGTCTTAACTCATTTGACTTAGGAATTTCAGATTCTTCCTTAGTCATTTGGGTTGGGCCTTTAAAACTATTTAATGTAACAGAATTATCATGCATATTATGGCTAACAGGAAATGGCATGCTTGGTGTAAACATGTTATTTCAGTAAGGCATGCTAAATGGCATTTGAGGCATACTATATGCAGCATAATATGGATTAGGTGCAAATGGCATATTAGCAAACCGAGCATTCATATTATGTGTAGGCATAGCATTAACAGGCATGGGAGGCATGACACTTATGTTTGGAAATTGAGATTGAACAGACATGGGAGTAGGCATGGTAGATTTGCGATTTACAGACAGGTCTTAACTCATTTGACTTAGGAATTTCAGATTCTTCCTTAGTCATTTGGGCTGGGCCTTTAAAACTATTTAATGTAACAGAATTATCATGCATATTATGGCTAACAGGAAATGGCATGCTTGGTGTAAACATGTTATTTCAGTAAGGCATGCTAAATGGCATTTGAGGCATACTGTATGCAGCATAATATGGATTAGGTGCAAATGGCATATTAGCAAACCGTGCATTCATATCATGTGTAGGCATAGCATTAACAGGCATGGGAGGCATGACACTTATGTTAGGAAATTGAGATTGAACAGACATGGGAGTAGGCATGGTAGATTTGCGATTTACAGACAGATGATTTACACTACCACACTTGACACAGATTTTTCTAGGAGCATATTTATCAGGTGTGTAGTTATTATGTTTGTTAATCCCTACTTTACCATTCCTATTGTTTTTCCTTTTAGTCTCTGTTTTTACCTCAATTTTCTCAAGTCTGTCACTCAACTGTTTGACAGTCATGTGACCAACATTAGCCTATCTCCCTTTCTTAACTTGGCTTGACTCTCCTGAAACAAAGTTCTTGGAAACAGACCCATACTTCTCATTTAGCTTGATTAGTTTGGCTTTGCTAATGGGCTTGCTCACAGCCGACGGATGAGGATTTTCATCTTTCGACGGATAACACTTTTTGTTATCTGACGGATAGTCCTCATCATCCATCGAGTCTACATCTGTCAGCAAACCATCAACCAAATTGGGTTCTAGTTTCTCTTTATTCTTTTGCCTGGCTTCATCACAAAAAGACTCAATTCCTTGAACTTTGGTGATTTGAGCATGGACATCCCTGGATGTTTTCCATGCTTTAATCACCTCTTGTTCACGCTCGAGCTGCTTCTTTAAAATCTCTTCCTTTTTTAAGGACTCATTTAATTCCTCCTTGGCAATCTTACACTCAATCCTTAGTTTCTCAAAATCAACAAACTGAGACTCAAGCACATTATTCCTCTCACTTAAAAACAAGTTGTTATCTTTGATTTTAGCATTTTCTTTAGTAAGAGACTTAAGTGTAACACGCAAATGATATAATTCTGTAGACATATCATTTATGGCATCATTACACTCAGCTTTAGATAAATGTGCAAGGTTTGTAGTGATTACCTGATTGCTTGAGGAACTTGTCTCTGTTTCATCAGACTTGGCCATTATGGCTAGATTGACATAGCTGACATCTTCATCTTCATCCAAACCATCTGCTGCCCAGTCATTCTCTTGTGTAATGAAAGCCCTTTCCTTTTGTTTGAGTAGATCAAAGTATTTTTGCTTATAATCCACAGACTCAAACCTTTTCTGACTGGAATCTGACATTCTACACTCATTTGCAAAATGCCCTGCCAAGCCACATTTGAATTTTGACTTATCCACCATGTTTCTATTTGGCTTGGCTGCTCTAAAGTTCTTTTTGAACTTAAGCTTGGCAAATCTCCTGGAAAGAAATGCTAGGTGCTCATCAATGTCGTCCATGTCATCTTGGCTCAATGAATCTTCACTTTCTGGTGCAAGACCCTTGCCCTTACTCTCACTGACCTTTGAAGTTGATTCTACAGCTTCCATCTTCACTTCCTTCTCCTTTTCCAGATCAGCAACTAGTGCAATGGATCCTCCTTTCTTCTTTCCTCTCTTCATCCTTTCATCCTGCTCTATCTCAAGCTCATAGGTCTTCAGGATGCCATACAGTCATTCCAAAGTAAACTCTTTATAATCTTGTGAGTTTCTCAATGAGACTGTCATTGGTTTCCATTCCTTTGAAAGAGATCTAAGGAATTTTAAATTAGAGTCTTTAGTCTGATAGACTCTTCCATGCAACTTAAGAGCATTTAGTAGTTTTTGGAATCTACTAAAAATGTCAGTGAGTGACTCACTTTCTTCATTGTGAAAATGCTTATATTGCTGAATCAGGAGCTGCATTTTATTTTCTCTAACTTGCTCAGTGCCATCACAGATTATCTGTATAGTATCCCAGACTTCCTTGGCAGTTTTGCAGTTTATAATGTTGTCAAACATGTCTGCATCAACTCCATTGAACAGAATGTTCATGGCCTTTTTCTCCTTCCTGACTTGTTTAATGTCAGGATCAGACCATTCATGCCTTGGTTTGAGAACAGATGGCTCGTTTCCTGTTGCAGCTCTCATTGGAACATGAGGACCTCTTTCTATGCAGTCAACATAGGCCTCATCTTGAGAAAGCATATGAAGATGCATCTTTACCTTCCAATGATGGTAATTATCTTTATCAAGAAAAGGAATCTTGACTCCAACGTCTTTCTTGTTCATCTTCCTGAATTGTTTTGATCTTTAAACTCTTTGTAGATTAAGAGTTTGCTCTGATACCAATTGTTAGTCCTTCAACAATATAGCAAGAATTATAGAAGGGGGGTTGAATGGAATTCTTGAACCTTTTCTCAAAATAAAAAGGTTCAACTCGAATATAAATATAGTGTTTTGATTAGCACAATGCGGAATAGAAACTTAATTGAATCAAAACATAAGTAATTAAAAACAAGAGTCTTTAAAAACTTTCTGGTGGATTTAAACAATTCCACCAGAGATATATATGATATATCGAGAGGACTCTGTGTGCAGGAATGCTCACAGTTGCTTACAAATTGAATTGCTGATAATACAGAGAAATGCTAATAATTCTGCTTACAAAGATTTCTCTATTTGTGTTTCTCAACTTTTTCTATTTGCTACGTTCTTGGTTTATATATTACCAAGATTTCAAAGTCAAAAAGACTGAATAAATATAAAAACTATCAGTCTTAAGCTTTACTGCTTTTCGTCCTCTATTACCTAGTTAATGGGCTTCCACAGTAGATTTGTATACATCTCGATGGTTGTGCTCAGCTTTCACTGTTCAACTGCTGTTTGAATTCTTTACATGATCATCCGTTGGATTCTATGAACATCCGTTGGATATATGATCATCTGTCGACTTTCTGAACATCCGTTGATGGCTTCATTGATCATCCGTCGACTGCTATATTAAATATCCATTGATAGTTATTTGATCATCCGTCGATGGCTTTGTTAATCATCCGTTGGTAGCTATTTTGGCACTTGACTTCATTTCACTTATGCAGAATTACAAGACGTCATTTATATACAATTAATCAACCTATTCTGCATATCTAGTTAAAGTCAACATGACTTATAAGCTACTACAGAATTTATACAAAGATGTACACAGAACTGTGCTACAGACTTATCATTACATAAACTACTCACTCGATGGATAATAAGTTAACATCCGTCGGGACTATAATGAGTTATCCGTCGGGACTATAATTCTTATCCGTCGGGACTATAATTCTTATCCGTCGAGTGCTACATTATTTCACTAAGTAAAATCCACTTAGATGTTTTGTTTATGAAATCATCAAATACACAACATATGCACAACAATGATCAATAAAGGATCTACCCCTTCCAGTGTAGGAAGAGAATGTTCAATGCTGATCCACTTATGTTAGTTCAGGAATCTCTGGCCAGAGTGAATGAAATTAGAAAGGAGTTTCTAATTTACATTAAATAGAACTAAGCATAGTGAATGGGAAAACAAGTGATTAAATAAGATAGGCTTGACACAAGTTCCATGCCTTGTATTTAATCGTGACATTGCAGGGTAGAAGGAATTAATTGTACGGTAACTACTCACTGAATAGGTTCTTGGTATTCTAAGCAGTGAATTCGTATTATCCGGATAGTCGCGATATGCTGAGAAGTATCCCTCACGATGTAGAATAAATATGATTAATTAATTAATCATATTTAATGAATTAGAGAATTTATATAAATAATGATAAAATAGTTATATTATTATTTATTTCTATTACCGGCTTAATATTGAACCTACATAGTCACACCATAAAAGAGAATGATTTAATGGTGGATAAATTAATTAATAATGGCTGATAATTATTTATTTATGAAATAAATAATTAATTGGCAAATTTAATAATTGATTAAACGAGATTTAATTGATTATAAATTAATTAAGAAAAAGTTCTTAATATTATTAATTAAGAATTTAATTTTTGGAAATTAAATCAAGTGAGAAAATTATTTCTAAAGTGTTTAGAAAAAGGATTAATAATTAAAAGGTGTTTTAATTATTAGTGAGAATAATAAAGGGTTAATAATAATAATATTTTATGGGAAAATTTTCAGCTGAAAATTTTGCCTATAAATATACTATTATAGACCCTATTTTTGCCTAAACCAAAAAGATTTACAAAACCCTAATTCTCTCCATCTCATCCTCCATTACATCGTTTTCTTGGTGGATACCGGTGGAATGCTTCACACTTGAGGAGCAGCTGCTAAGGATCTCCGTTCATTATTTTTGGATCGCCATTAAAGACCTCCATCTTTCCATTAACGTAAAGCTTCTTAAGGTAAGCATACTGAACTAAGAATTAAATATTATTTTTCGCATGGATCCTGCGGAGGGTTTCATTTTTTTAAGATTTATATTAACGTTTTCGTTGCGTTTATGTGCTAAAAACCCTTCAATGGTATCAAAGCTAATTGCGAAAAGTTTTTAATTCGTTTATATGTTTAACTGTTTTCGATATATGAGCATGTACGTGATTCGCCATGATTTGATGTTGATATAATATGCTTATATATGTATGGTTTTGAATATATGATATTCATGTGAGTTGTATAATCATAAGATGATTATGTAATATGTATATATAGTGATATATACATGATTTATGTTTGTTCTAATTATGAGAATCATATTAGATACGGATTCTGAATTGGCTGCTGCAGATTTGCTGAAATCTGGGTCTGGTGTCCAATTTACGCAAACGAATACCCTATTCCATAGGTAAACGAGCGTCTGAACAAAACTGATAGATAAAGCTATCAACGACTCGTCTGTAAGGCGTTTGACATCATTTACTGCCCGTAAACAGTGATTCTTGTTTTTCTGATTTGATTATGATTTTTCTGATTTTTGTCATATTTTCTTTTTATGATTAGATCATGGATAATATGATATGTTAAGATCAGATTATGTGTTTTAACATGCTTTTATGTGTTGTATGAGCATGGTGGATGGTTATGGCCTTTCGACCGTAGTGTAATGGTTTTGGTTTTGGTTTTAAATACGACTTGCATATCGTCAATCTTTGTAATCATAAATCTCGAATGTAACTCGAGTTATTCTTGTAAGTTCATTAGATTAGTTTTACTTTCAATCATGTAATGTAATTGAAGACTCAAGAAGGCTATCCGATGGAGGTGATACAAAGAAGAAGACGAGGCATACAAGAAGTCTAAACAAAGAAGAAGACTTATGTAATAAGTAGTTGTATTTATTTCCATCACCATATTAGATTGACCTTGATCTTTATCATGAGCATGATAAAGATCACATAGGATGGGGCCATAACCAAACATATTTACTTTATTGCACTTTACATTTACTTGTTTATTTAATTTTATATATGAGATATATGCCTATGTTTACCATGCGATGATAGATCTAGGTGAACTTAAATCAATATAAGGCGTGCTCTAGAAAATCTAGAATAGGAATCGTTTCTTGCCTTAACAATAAATATTATGAATACGATCATGAGATTCTTGTGTTTATGAAACACATAATTGAATATGAATTTTCAATATTGAGAGAAAGGATGATTCTGTCAACAACAGATTTCTATCTGTAAGAAAGGGTTATTAAGTGACGCCTCTTGACAATGCTCCACCCGATCTGGGAATCATCTGATTATCGATTATTGATTTGAAATATTTAATTTAAAAGGAAGAATCTATTTATAATATGATTATGATTGTAACGTAATATAATCCCTCTAAAATTAAATAATATCAAGTAGTAATTGGCCAATGACACAACGGGCTTGTGTCGGTCATAGCCTTCCAACATGGTAGAAAGTGGTTCTTATTTTTAAATCATTGTCGTTTCGAGCTACAGTCGAGGGCTTTGATTTCGAAATAAAAAATACTTGTCTATTACATAGAGATGTGTACATTGAATTAGAATCTAAAGGTCGGTACGTGCTACAGTCGTGGGCCGTTGGAGACTGATTCAATTGTACGAAATGTTGGGTTAGACTTGACTTAGAATATTGAGTTTGTCATGCCACAGTCGTGACTCAATTATTCAAGAGGCTAAACTTATATTAGGGAATAACATAAGATGTAATTGACAAGAGTTGTCTGCCTATTGAACATCATATGACGTTTCGTGCCACAGCCGAGGTTGTGTGATGGAATGTAGGATCCATATTCCCACTAGCATTATGAATGCTTAATTTTCACTTAGGGGGTTGAAAAAATTAGATAAACTAATGGGAGACACTTATGAATAAAGACCCGATTCATATAGTGTTTTGAAATGAAATTGAATATTTGCTAAGTGTTGTTATGTGTTTATCATTTACAGATTTACTATATTCGCCATGTCTTCTGCACTATCACTCCGGAGCATACTAGATGCTCACAAGTTGACTGGTCCTAATTTAGCTATTTGTTTTCACTGTAATAAGTTGGGGCACTGGAAGAGGAACTGCAAGGTTTACCTTGCAGAATTGAAGAAGAAGAAAGGTAGTAAGACTACCGCTTCTGATTCAGGCATGTTCATGATCGAAGTTAATATGTCACTAGGTCAAATTTCTACTTGGATATTAGATACCGCCTGTGGTTCTCATATTTACAATTCGTTGCAAGGACTAAAGGAAACTAGGACTCTTGAAAAAGATGAGGTGATTCTACGTATGGGCAATGGAGCAAGGGTTGCGGCCATATCTGTAGGATCATTTAGTTTATATATGCCTACAGGCAAGACTATTATTTTGAATAATTGTTATTACGTTCCCTCTATTGTGAGGAATATTGTTTCTATTCCTATGTTGGATGTGGATGGTTTTTCATTTATTATTAAGAATAATGAATGTTCTATCATTAGAGATAATGTTCTTTTTGGACGTGGCATTTTAAATAATGGTCTGTATGTATGTGACGTAGAGCATGATTTACTTCAGATTGAACAAACTAATAAAAAAAATGAGATGATAAAAATCTGACCTATTTATGGCACTGTAGGCTAGGTCATATTAGTGAAAATAGACTGCGGACATTGCATAAGGAAGGGTTACTTGACCCCTTTGATTTTGAATCATATCCTACATGCGAGTCTTGTCTATTGGGTAAAATGACCAAATCTCCATTTAGTGGACATGGAGAGAGGGCTGCAGATTTTCTAGGATTGGTACACACAGATGTATGTGGACCAATGTCTACGCAAGCCATGGGTGGATTTTCGTACTTCATTACTTTCATAGATGATAGATCTAGATTCGGATATGTGTATTTGATGAAACACAAGTCTGAAGCCTTTGAAAAGTTCAAAGAATATAAACATGAAGTGGAGAAACAAACCAAATACAGTATTATAACTCTTCGATCAGATCGAGGTGGTGAATATTTGAATGGAGAGTTTCTAAATTATCTCAAAGAAAATGGTATAGTCACCCAGTGGACTCCTCTATATACTCCACAGTTAAATGGGGTCTCTGAAAGGGGAAATCAAACTTTGTTAGACTTGGTTCGGTCCATGATGAGCTATGCGAATCTTCCAGTATCCCTATGGGGTTATGCCTTGGAAACCTCAGCATATTTACTGAATAAGGTGCCTTCCAAATCTGTTCCTCAAACACCATATGAGATATGGAAAGAAAGGAAACCGAGTCTTAAACACGTTAAGATTTGGGGATGTCCATCTTATGTCAAGAAAGTTGACCCAGATAAGCTAGAATCTCGATCCGTAAAATGTAATTTTGTCGGATATCCTAAAGAGACTTTGGGGTATTACTTATACACCGATCATCGGGTGTTTGTCTCCAGACATGCTACCTTCTTGGAAAAGGAGTTTATCCTTGAAGGAAACAGTGGGAGAAAAATTGAACTTGATGAAGTTCAAGAAGCACAAACTACTACGGATCAAGTGGAAACACCTGTTCAGACTGAACAACCTTCTGTGGAACAGCCCATTCGTAGGACAAGGAGAGTGTCTCGCCAACCTGGGAGGTATTATGGCCTTGTCATTAATAATGACAATGAGTTGTCAATCATTGATGATGACGACCCTGTGACCTATAATGAGGCTATGAGTAGTGTTGACTCAGAGAAATGGCATAGTGCCATGAAATCCGAAATGGAATCTATGTATACCAACCAAGTATGGACTCTGGTTGAGGCGCCTGAAGGTGTTAACCCTATTTGGTGCAAGTGGGTATACAAAAGAAAGATTGGATCGGATGACCAGGTGGAGACCTATAAGGCCAGGCTCGTGGAAAAAGGATTCAAACAAAGGCAAGGGATTGACTTTGATGAAACTTTTTCGCCTGTAGCCCTGTTAAAATCAATTCGGATTTTGCTTGAAATTGCTACTTACTACGACTATGAGATCTGGCAAATGGACGTGAAAACGGCCTTCCTCAATGGGGAATTTAAGGAGGAAGTGTATATGACACAGCCAGAGGGTTTTCTTTCCAAGGGAAATGAACACCTAGTGTGTAAGCTGCTATGAACCATATATGGTTTAAGGCAAGCTTCTCGTAGATGGAACATCCATTTTGATGAGACAATCAAAGAGTTTGGTTTTATCAAAAAACATAGATGAACCATGTGTCTACAAGAAGGTTAGTGGGAGTGCGGTAACATTTCTTGTATTGTATGTGGATGACATACTTCTTATAGGAAATGATATACCAATGCTACAATCAGTCAAAGTATGGCTATCAAAGAACTTCACTATGAAGGACTTGGGAGAAGCATCCTACATTCTCGGTATGAAGATCTATAGAGATAGATCTAGAAGAATGATAGGTCTTACCCAGGGTACATACATCCAGAAAGTGCTTAAAAGGTTTAGAATGGAAAACTCCAAAAGAGGTCTCATACTGATGAGCCATGGAGTGTCCCTTTCCGAAAAAATATCTCGTAAGACACCTGAGGAAAGAGAGCGTATGAGTAATATTCCTTATGCTTCAGCAATAGGATCTATCATGTACGTGATGTTGTATACAAGGCCTGATGTTGCTTATTCAATTAGTGTGACGAGCAGATATCAGTCCAATCCAGGTGAAGACCACTGGAAAGAAGTGAAAAACATCCTTAAGTACTTGCGAAGGACTCAGGACATTTTTCTTGTTTTTGGTGGTGAATCTGAGTTGAAAATAGAGGAGATGTCAACGTCGAGAGAGTTGACACACATAACAACGTAGCAGGCCCACTCACAAATCCACTTTCTCATAGTCACTTTGATCGTCATAAAGACAAGATGGGTATTTAATACCAGAGTGATTGGCTTTAGTACAAGTGGGAGATTGAAAGAGATATATCCAAAGTCCAATCATGTATGAGGATTTAGGAATAACTTTTATGTAATCTGTTTTGATTTCATTGATATTAATAAAAGACTTGTTTTGTTTTTATTGCGGGCTCTATCTATTTAAATGTTTAAATAAGATATACCACAGTTTAGAGTAAAGCTTTTTATGGATTGTGATGAGATCATAATAATGAGACCTAAAAGATGATAACTCTAAACTTAAATAGTTCCTGGTTGTAGGATTACTAACTGGTAATTAATAATCCGCAAAGATCGGTACATACCATACTTGCTTCATTATGAAGGATGTCTATTCTCATAGACATTTGTGTGGTGACACTATAGCTAGTATGTAGGTGCTTATTATAGAATAAGTTCACTAAACATGACTCACACAGCTGAACAACTGATGGAGTTCACTCACGTGTCAGCGGTTGTTTACATAGTGATAGTTGTACAAGTATCCTTAGACTTGAGGTCATCATAGTCATCTTGTGTACACTGAACTATGCTTTGGTTTAGTTCTTAGTCTCAAGGGACAATTATAAGGGCTCTACTGGGTATAGGAATTTATACACGAAGATAGTGTATGATCAATAAAGGATCTACCCCTTCCAGTGTAGGAAGAGAATGTTCAATGCTGATCCACTTATGTTAGTTCAGGAATCTCTGGCCAGAGTGAATGAAATTAGAAAGGAGTTTCTAATTTACATTAAATAGAACTAATCATAGTGAATGGGAAAGCAAGTGATTAAATAAGATAGGCTTGACACAAGTTCCATGCCTTGTATTTAATTGTGACATTGCAGGGTAGAAGGAATTAATTATACGGTAACTACTTACTGAATAGGTTCTTGGTATTCTAAGCAGTGAATTCGTATTATCCAGATAGTCGCGATATGTTGAGAAGTATCCCTCACGATGTAGAATAAATATGATTAATTAATTAATCATATTTAATGAATTAGAGAATAAATATAAATAATGATAAAATAGTTTTATTATTATTTATTTCTACTACCGGCTTAATATTGAACCTACAGGGTCACACCATAAAAGAGAATGATTTAATGGTGGAGAAATTAATTAATAATGGCTGATAATTATTTATTTATGAAATAAATAATTAATTGGCAAATTTAATAATTGATTAAATGAGATTTAATTGATTATAAATTAATTAAGAAAAAGTTCTTAATATTATTAATTAAGAATTTAATTTTTGGAAATTAAATCAAGTGAGAGAATTATTTCTAAAGTGTTTAGATAAAGGATTCATAATTAAAAGGTGTTTTAATTATTAGTGAGAATAATAAAGGGTTAATAATAATAATATTTTATGGAAAAAATTTCAGCTGAAAATTTGCCTATAAATATACTATTATAGACCCTATTTTTGCCTAAACCAAAAAGATTTACAAAACCCTAATTCTCTCCATCTCCTCCTCCTTCATTACATCATTTTCTTGGTGGATACCGGTGAAGTGTTTCACACTTGAGGAGCAGCTGCTAAGGATCTCCGTTCATCATTTTTGGATCGCCATTAAGGACCTCCATCTTTCCATTAATGTAAAGCTTCTTAAGGTAAACATACTGAACTACGAATTAAATATTATTTTTCGCATGGATCCTGCGGAGGGTTTCATTTTTTTTAAGATTTAAATTTATGTTTTCGTTGCATTTATGTGCTAAAAACCCTTCAGCCACATTAAATCTGCTCTGGTGAAGTTGATCCAGTTGGACCTTGATCTCATTTGAATGAGTAATTTGTTTCTGGATCATTTCATGGAGATTGGTGAACGATTGTTTGAGGTTTTTGACTTCCTTCTCAATGGAGGCAAGATCCATCCTACCCATTTTCTCAGTAAAATGCATGAATTTCTTAGAGATCTGCTCTTGAGATGGTATGATCATGTCCATTTTCTCATTTACCAATTTTCTTATTCTGTCTTCATGGCCAGTAAGCTTGATTTCAAGAGCTTTACCAA
Source organism: Apium graveolens (assembly GCF_009905375.1). NCBI lineage: Eukaryota > Viridiplantae > Streptophyta > Magnoliopsida > Apiales > Apiaceae > Apium > Apium graveolens. Next base: position 205,906,578 of record NC_133649.1, on the reverse strand, counting down.
ACAGATGAAATGCTTTGAGCTGAGCTTTGTATACATCTGTAATGGCATCATAGACAGCTTTTGGACTCAAGTCTTTTGCATTGCTCCCCAGAATAGTAACATACTCTTCTCTGAATCTGGCCAGAACTTGATTCATCTCCAGAGCAAAGTCATCAGACAGCCATGCATCCGCATTCCTATCTGGCTTAACATCATTGACAGTTTTCTCCTTTTGCTCCTCAACCTCTTCATTGTAAGAAAGCATGATAGCTTGATAGTCTTGGTTGCTCATTTATGAAGTCAGAAGATGTTGTGAGATGTTGGCCAGTCCAGAGATCTGCTCTACTAGTAGATCATCTACATAAGTTGATTGAGAGGCAGATTATTGTAGCCACTGAGAGAGTATGTGAGGTTGTTGTGGTTGAGAGGTAGATGGTTCATCAGAAACATCTGTGACTGAGATCACAGTTTGACTCATAAATTGTTTTGTGGGTTTGACAGTGTGTTGTCCTCCGCTTGTAGTGGGAACCTCCAATTGAATTAGAGGGGATTTGACTGGGTTACTGTCATGTACACCATCCTCAAACCCTTGTGTTTCTTGTAACACACTGGAACTTGAATGTGCTATGCTTGCCTCCCTTATGATAGGATCATGGGCAATTATACTCCTAGCTTCAATTGCAAAGGGAGTTGTTCCTACATGAGGAACCTCCAATTGAATTGGAGAGGATTTATATAGCTCCCCCTCAGGAGTACTATCCTCAAACCATTCAGTCTGTGAGGACTGTTTTGCACATGAAGTTGCATTAAAAGTATCCATGGGGTATTCAGTGAAGACTGATGAATCCCTCATGTTTGTGATGGTATCATCAAGGTCTACCCCAGCATGTAGCCTCTCACCATCTGAATGAAGTGTCTGGGTGGTGAGCAGAGCTTCTTGAGCTAAGTCACTTGATTTTTGGTGCACTTGAGAAGTGGATTCAAGTGGAGTTGGAATAGAAGAAATTTTAGTTATAAGAATTTGTTGCTCAGCTGTGAGTGTTGGCAGCTCCCCCTGAATAGATGAGGGAGCTTCAAATGTTGTGACCTCACAGTATGTGCCTTCCTTGTTTCGCCTACCATACACCTGAATTACTTCTTGTACTGGCTGTGTAGACTCACTCCTTGTTGTTTTTACAATTGCATCCTGTTGGGAGGATGTAGAGGAGGATAGAGTGGTCAACTCAGTTTTTTTACTCCTTTTGGATCTTTTGACCAGAGGTGTTTCTCTTTCAGCTCTCTCCTCACCAATCTCAGTTATCACATCTAGGTTTATCCCCTTTCTCTTCTTTTTACTGACCTCACCCTTTTGAGAGGATGAGGTAGTTGGTTCCCTAGCTTGTAAAGGTTGTGAAAGAATGGTTGCGGCTTGGGAAGATCCCTGTAGGTGATCCTGTGTTTGTACTTCCACAGGTTCAGGAATCATAGCTGTGCTAGATTGAGCATTAGATCTCATGTCAGGCATAGGATAAGGATAAGTCCTAAACCTCTCCAACATAAATGGAGTGATTTTCAAACTTACATTGACCTTATTCTTTGTAGTAAGTGATCCAAATATTATTTTGGACACTTGCTTATAATTGCCTATTTTAGTACTATCAATATCATTTAGTAGGTGTATGTCAGCTACTTTATTATTTAAAGTAGACATAATAAATCTAAAAAAGAAAATTTCCTTACCTCTACTGTCAGAGGCATAATAAGCCTGGTTGCAAGTTCTTCCAGGATCAACAGAACAACATTCAGGTGTCTGTTGTGGGCAATTGAATACACCAGCTTTTGCACAACACTTAAGATGTTGCCATATCCTGTTTTTCTGCAAGTAAAGGCCCTTACTACTGAGTCAAAGGTTAAAGACCACTCCTTTCTTAGATTGGTTCTGTTTAAGCTTGACAGGTTGATTCTTCTACCATAGTTGATGAAGTCCATGAACTCAGTCAGCTCATTAGGAGTTGGTACCTCCACCAGATTCTCAGTTGGCAGCCCCAAAGCTCTATTCACATCTTGATTATTGAATTCTATTAGTTGGCCTCCAATTGTGCATGTCACCAACATAGAAAGTGAGTTGTTGTTTACATCGGTCCTCACTACAGCTGTAGTCCAGAATTCATGCAGCATATCTATATACAGTACTAGATTAGCAGTCAAAGCACCTGCAAGATAGAATTCAACCAGCAGCTTCACAAACCCCTTGAAACTATCATGGGCTTGGTTTGTATCAGTAAAAGCAAGATAGTTGGTTCCTTTCTCTGGGATAAATGTCCTTGCAACATTTTGAGCCATTATTGATTGATGAGAATGAATGGGTAAGAAAAAAAAGAATGAAAAATGAGAGAGAAATCAGTTTTGGATTGAAAGCTAGGTCACTAGAGATCTCAAAAGTTGTAAGTAAGTGTATGTATCGAGAAGTCTGGGTATTTATAGTAAAAGTAAATGACTTGTCAAGAACTCAAAAATAGACATTTGGAGATTGTCTATCGAGAAGTCATTTTGAGAAGTGAAGTTCATATCGAGAGGTCATTTGAAATTAATATTTTAGAGAACTCAAAATTGACTTATCGAGATGTCAAATAAATGCCCAGTTCGTCCAAAAAGTGGACTGAATTAATTCCAACTTTTATTTGAATAAATTCAAAATAAAATTAGAATGAATTTTCCAAAACTATTTTACCAAAATAATTTATTAAATTAAATTATTTCACTTCTGAGTTTTTGATAAGTCAAAAATTATACTTGTAGAGAACTCTGTGAATTAGCACTACTAGAGAACTCTACAAAGACTTATCGATAAGTCATCTTTAAGCCTATCGAGAAGTCACTCGAAAAGTCAGTAAATTGACTCATCAAGGACTCACTCGAGAAGTCTTAAAATGACTTTTCGAGAAGTCAATTTTACTTATCGAGAACTCAGTTCTCTCTATACTTTCGATTTTTGTAATTATGCCTTATGTCAATTTTACATATTAAAAATGTAAATTAACAACTGAGCAGTTTACTTAGAATTTAAAATATTCTAAGTTAAATTTAAATTTGAAAAATAAATATGCAGAGATTTCTGAAATATTTATTATTTCTTATTTCAGTTAATTTCCAATTTAATCAAATTAATTTTGATTTACTGGAGATTAATCTGCTGCAAAACAATAGTTGAGTTCTTGCCTTAGGATGAAGAATTAAGCAATCCAATTTCACTTACCAGTCTAGTGAAGGTTGTTTCATCCAAAGGTTTAGTAAAAATGCCAGCTAATTTTTTTTGTTAGTACTAAAATGAGCTCTTGCTAAACCAGGATACAATTCTTTGAAAAGACAAAATTGACAGCTTCCACTGGAACTCTTTCTGGTCAACCCTACATCCAGCAAAATCTCCATCTGGGTAACCAACAGCTTCAAAACTGATTCCCTTGGAATACCATAATCCCAAGTTGAGCTTCCTTCCAGTATCTGAAGGTCCTCTTTCTCCCCCTGAGATGTGCAATCAAACTCAGGTGTATGAAATGAGCTTCCACTTACATGATTCTCTTGTTGAGTAGTTTCTTCATTTTCTAATTCTGACAGACTTCACAAACTACAACTTGAGCAAGCTCCATCTTAAGCATGTTTCTTACCAACTCCTTTTTGATAAGGTGTTAATTTCCTTAAAAATCAAGTGAGACATATTTTTTATGCCAGGGCTTGTTTATTTCTTCTGATACCTTGGTGTAGAAGCAACAAACACCATTCTTATCCATTAAGTCAAACTTTTCAACAAAAAGCTTCCTTTCCTTGCTCTTTCCAGAGCAACTTCACAAATTTTCTTGCTGATAATCAGCGCGTTCTTCTTTGTTGAGTAAGCCTTAAGGTCTTTGTCTGCAAATTTGCTAACTCTGAGAAGATTTACTTCAAGACTAGCTACCAGTGCTACGCTATCAAAGATAACATTTTCAGAAACAATCTTGCCATCTCCTATTGTGAATCCTTTGTTGTTGTCTCCAAAGGTCACCAAAGGGCGAGCTTCTCCCTTAAATTGTGGTAGCAGGGCTTTACCACTTATCATATGCCTGGAGCATCCACTTTCAATGATCCAGATGACTTCCTACACTATGCCCTGCACACAATGAGTCTTAAGTGTGTTTGGAAACCCAAACAGTGTTGGGTAGTTTCTTCTTAATAACTTGTTCAACAGAAGTAGAATGAGTTATTTTAGAAGAGATAGAATTCAGTGACTGTTGTGCACATTTTCCTTCTGATTGGACTCATTCCATGTTTCTTTAAGGTCCACTCTCAGTTTGTGGCAACTCTTCATTACTTTCAAGTTGCAAGGAATGCAGTCAAACTTGTCACAGAATTAATATGGGTCATTTGAATTTGCTTCATTGTATTTGCATGTTCCTTCAGTTGGCTTGCTAAAACCATTTTACAAAGGTGAGTTAGATGATTTGTAGAGCCGCATTTTTCACACTTCTTTCTAGGAGCATTTGCAACATAAGAAAAATTATTATTTTTGTTTATCCCTATTTTCCCATTTCTATTTCTCCTTTTCTTTATTACATCTTCAGTTTTAGTTTCTTTAACATTAGTCTTGGGACTTTGTTTGTTCATGAGCTTCTCTTCAGTATTGGAAGACTAAACTGATTCTTCAGTTTTCCTCTCTTTATCTTCATCAATAATTTCTTGCTTGATAATCAATTCTTCTTCACTGAAATTGACTTCACATGCTTTGAATATAGGTGTATTAACCTCTTTCAAAAAGGTTGGAGCATTCTCAGTTTTCTTTGCTTTCCCTTTGTCACCTACAGTCATCTCTTTGTCCTTCATGGCATCATAGTCAAGGCCAATAGCAATGTTTGCACATTCTTCTCATGATACTGTCCGACCAGTTCAGATACATTCCTGAAAGATTTTATCTTCACTTCATTCTTTTTCAGCTTCTCCCAGAGCACTGCTTCAATTTCATTTGCACACTTGAGCTTGTTCTTTAGATAAGCATTTTCTTGTTTTAAAGCTTCAAGCCCCACCAACAATAATTCAGATTCTTGCTTCTCACTTTCAAGCTTCTCATTTCTCTTTGTTAATCTGCTAACTTCTTCATTAGCAACAGCCATGCATGTGTAATGTGAAACATTTCTGTGCTCATCTTATCAACAGTTTCCTTGTATTGATTTAAATTTAAATCAATAGTGGTAAGAGTTGGTGTCTGTGTTTTTGATGAGGATGATTCACCTTGCTCCAAAGCCATTGAAGCATAGTTTCTAACTTCCTCATCTTCATCGTTATATGAATCATCCCAACTCTTTCCCTCAATATGTAAGCTTTGCTTTGTTTCTTTTTCAGAAGAGCTTCATACTTTGCTTTCAGTTCAAGATAAGCTTTGTCTTTCTTAGCCTTCTTGGGTTTCCTGCATTCCGTAGCAAAGTGGCCTAGTTCATTACAACTGAAGTATCTTATATTAGATCTGTCAACAGATCCAGTTTTGTAACCACTCTTGCTGTCAGAATTATACTTCATCCGTCGGATAGCCAAACTACTATCCGATGGATGTTCCTCATTCGTCGGTGTTAGGTCCCAATGTGTTTGTAGAAGGGGGGTTGAATACAAACAGTACCGAATAATCGAATAAATGCGGAATAAAAAAATGTGAAACAAAATTCAAGTTAAATAAAAATATTATTAAACTTGAAAGGTGTTACAACAACTGTATCGATTACAAGGAATTAATCTCAAATTAATTATCACAAATTTAGAACAAATTCGACATTAACTTTTTCTATTTTTGCAATAATTAGAATCAAATGCAAAACGCGATTTGAGATTAAGTTCTAGGGATTTTGATCCGCTAGATTGTTACACAAGAGCAAGATAAAGATTTCTAGTGGATTGGATTTAACTTTACAATCTAGAAATTTAATCTTGAAGTATGCAGATGAAAAGATGAAATATTTCTGCTTGTTTTTTTTTCTTTTCTGCTTTGTTCTTGACTTCTGTGTTCTGGATTAAAATTGTTGAATGGCTGCTTCTGTCTTTTTAATCAATCAACAGGATGGAATGAACTGGAATGACAATCCCATAGCTGGTAGGACTTTCGGTGAGACTATCCTTTGAACTAGCAAGACAATCTCAACAGCTAGCAAGACTTTCGGTATGACAATCAAATGAACTAGCAAGACTATCAGAATGAACTAGCAAGACAATCCTCCTCCCAGTGTAACTTTCGGTGAGACTATTGAAAATGGCCTAGCATGACAATCGGTATGACAATCCTGATTGTCATGCTAGTTCATTTTCAATTGTCTTCCTGATTTAACTTTACAATCTAGAAATTTAATCTTGAAGTATGCAGATGAAAAGATGAAATATTTCTGCTTGTTTTTTTCTTTTCTGCTTTGTTCTTGACTTCTGTGTTCTGGATTAAAATTGTTGAATGGCTACTTCTATCTTTTTAATCAATCAACAGAATGGAATGAACTGGAATGACAATCCCATAGCTGGTAGGACTTTCGGTGAGACTATCCTTTGAACTAGCAAGACAATCTCAACAGCTAGCAAGACTTTCGGTATGACAATCAAATGAACTAGCAAGACTATCAGAATGAACTAGCAAGACAATCCTCCTCCTAGTGTAACTTTCGGTGAGACTATTGAAAATGGCCTGGCATGACAATCGGTATGACAATCCTGATTGTCATGCTAGTTCATTTTCAATTGTCTTCCTGATTTAATGCAGATTTTAATCCAATTAAAATTCTGAAAAACCTTAATATTAATTCAGAATTAATTAATCAATTAATCAATAAATTAATCTTTGCAGATATAATTTATTTTCTTAATTAAATTATATGACTTAATTAATTAATAGAGAATTAATACTAATCTTGAGCATCAACCATTCTTCTGAAAATCTTCTGAAAATCACTGTCAATTATGAATCAATTCCACCACTTCAATGTTGACACTCGATGTACTGTCTGGTTCATGAGTGACTAACTTCCGTGACGTTTCTTCAAGCCTTGACCTTGATACTCTTGATTTTCTTTAGACTAAATCCTTGTAATTAATTGATACCCTGACGAGATCTCTGTCACTTGATTAAATCCACAATCTTGATTTATATCACTGAGGCATGATCAATTTCTTGAACTTCTTCCAGTGAATTAATTCCTCAAGTCTGTAGATGAACCTTGTTTCTGAATCCTTTGACAGATATTACTTTGCGAGATCTCTTTGACGGTAGATCCACTATTTACTTATTATATTCTTATTTGAGTTGAGTTGAATCCTCGAATATACAAATAGGCTATGACATATGACTTACAATCTCCCCCTATTTGTTTATTAGAAAATAACACACAAATACCTAGAGGATAACTTAATTAACAAATAAGAAAAAGATATAAAAAGAAATGCAAAGTAAATAGTAGAAACATTTCTGGAAGACATTTAACATTTTCCAGATTCCAAGTAGATGTTCCTCTAGACTGAACATATCTTCAAGTAGTTTCATCTTCATTTGTACAACCACATTTCCTGTTGAGAAGCCCATATCTCTCTTGCTTCTCCCCCTATGAGAATCAACTGATTAAAGAAGATCACCTTCATTTACCACCTCTCCCGTACAATAGGATCCGCAGATAAAAGCCAATGGTACTCCCCTTTTGAAAACAGGTTCTTCCCTTTCTAAAAAATCACATTGTGTTTACCACCTCTTCCGTACAATAGGATCCGTAGTTACAAACAAAAATGGTGTGGTGTAGTGTACATGTTGGATCTTTTTCTTACTCCCTGCTATTTCTCCCCTTAGTTGAGGAATCCTCCAAACTATTACTTAAGCTTTTATCTCCCGCTTAAAGAAGGAATGTATGCCGTCGTCTGAAGGAGGTCTCATATTCACTTGGTTGGAAAAGAAATAACAAGTAGTTTCTCTTTCTTCCTCACTGTGAGTGTGTGATTCTGTTTAGTGTACCTCACATGTGTTTCACTCTTCTCTCCACTCGTGTTTACACTCATTCTCACAAGTGTATCACTCCTCTCTCATAGCTCCATACTCCAGCTGTACCTGTAAGGAAAATCATCTTAGCCATCCTTAAGGAGGTCACAGGTGGTGCAATGGGAGTTCGCAAATCCCCATCCTTGTTAAACTCGTCAGATGAATCTGAGTCATAATTTACAAGTTGCAAGTTTTCCTTTTAGGGTTCCAGATTTGAATTCTGGGAAGGTAAACAATGATCCAAAGAATTTAGCATAAAGATCAAAGTTCCCTTCTAATGTCTGTGATGACATTTCCTTGTGACTTATCAGGTAATATCTGAATCATTGTCAACAAGTTGTCGATCTGCGCCTATGTCAGATCCACTATCCGCAGATGCATCCAGGGGATTTAAGCCTGGGGAGATAGACACTGACCACTGACATATGGTTTTTGGATCAGTATCCTCTCCTTTCACCTGTAAAGGCAATAGGTCCATTAACGAACCTTGAACAATCGAATCTGACCTTAAAATGGTCGAAACTCTTGTTTCCGTCAACTCATCCTTTGTGTGTGTAACCTTTCCTTGTGCATTAAGAATTGTTTATATTTGAGGTGGTGACACTACATAGGATACCTTGGCCGACAGGCAAATTTCAATAGACGCACCCTGTTGAGAGAATGAATCTAGTAACTGTTTTTGTGCCTTTTCAGCCATTACATCTTTTTGAGAAGATGTATGGGGGTTAGCAGTTGTCTCGGTTTAAATACTACTCATCTTTGTAGGAGACAGAGCTACTGGGTTGACTACAGAACCTTCCTTATGTGGTGCACTAAGGCACTATCTCCCTCACGCTTATTCATACTACATTTAGTGGTAAGAGAGTGTTGGTTGGTTCTGTTTTTGTGTTTGTCTTTACAGTCTGGGATAGACGTTGTGGGTTTTCAACCTCATGACTGTTAATGAAAGAAAGTCATTGGAGGCTGAACCTGTAACACAGAATATATGGCACTATAGAGATAAAATGTATTTAAGATTTATAATGAATGAAAATTATACATTTAATCATTTGAGAGTAATGATGTACAATAGTGATTTCAAAGGATTTTACATGAAATAAGAAATCACTAATGTAGAAAGAAGTTTGATTTTGTTTTTTAATATGAATGAGTTTTTGATAAAACATTGATCACTTAGGGTAAAGTCTAAGTAATTCTCATTCATGTCAAAAGCTTACAAATATCTGCAACATAATGTTAACAACATATCATTGACCGATACTTGTCAAGTACTTAGATACTAATTGTTATGTTGCATAAAATTTAAAATAAACTAAAAATAAAATAATAAAAAAAATAATACAATACAAATAATAATAATAAAAGCAAATATCAATGAATTAAATACCAAATATCTATCAACAAGATATCAACATATAATTTCATATATCATACAATATTTACAATTACAGAAAATACAAATAAAACTTATATAAATATAGCAAAAATATAGAAACTATTTACAAGTTCAATGATAACATTACCAGCTTGCAAACAGCCATATCCCTCAGATAAACCTTTGCTGTTATCTCCAAAGGTAACCAGGGGGCCAGCTTTCTCAATCCACATTTGATAGCAGGGCTCTATCTTCGGTCATATGTCTTGATGATCCACTTGTCAAGAATCCACACTACCGGTTACACCTGTATACTGCCCTGCACTTCAAATGGATTAGACCTTCTTTGGAACCCAAACTTGGTTGGGCCCGGCATACTTATAGAATTGTCCTTTGTCAGGCAACACAACATTTTTAACTTTAATGGTCTCAACTTTCTCAATGACTGAACATTTGACCTTATAGACAGCCTTAACAAATTTCTGTTTAAGCTTAGGCACAAATGTCTCCTTTCTAGCCTTAGAAGGACTAGCAGTCTTAGACCTATCATGCTTCTTGTTATTCACATGCTGACGAGGAGTAGTCTTATCATTAGAAACATGCTTACCATTAAAATAAGCATACATCATATTAAAAGCACAAGACATACAATTAGAAACACCGTATGCTTTATGAGAGTGATTAACAGCAGGCAATTTATGCATGGTAGACATGGCATTTTTGTTATCCAACTCATGTGTGTCTGAGTTAGTCTCAGTTGCTTTCACAACTTTGACTGGAACTTTTGACATACTTGACTTGGAAATAACCTTCTCATTAGCATGATCTTCAACACGTATTTCTTCTTGAATAACAGAAGAGGTCGCATCAAATGGTTCAGCAATTGATGCTTTATAGAGGGGTTCATCAACACCCTTAAGCACATGTGGTACTTCCCTACCTTTAGCACATACATGAGGAGGGGAGTATATGCCTAATTCTCCAATAGCAGCATTGTAATCATAACCTATTCCAGATGTTTGATTAACAGCTTGCTTACTGTAGAACTCTTTAGCCTTCGAACAAGAATTGAAGTAGGCTCTAACCTTAGTCTCAAGACCGGTGATCTTTTCTTTGAGAATAGTTTCGAGTTTTCTATAACAGTCAACTCTATTCTCTAGAAAAGATACTTATTCTTTTAATTTGTCTTGATTAATGTGCACAAGTCTTAATTCATTGACCTCTTTCTCAAGGTCTGTGATCTGTAAACTTAACAGTTCATTATCACGACGTGCACAATCTAAGTTACCTCTTAGATGATAAACCATTTCAGCATCAGAAAGTTTTACCTCTATTCTTGACGATGAAGCTTTTCCATCAAGAGCCATAAGAGCAAGATTTCCTTCTTCTTCATCTTCACTGTCAGTATCATCCCAGCTTCTTCCCTTTGCCAGATAAGCCCTTTCAGAGTTACTCTTCTGATTTGAATCATAAGAGTTCTTCCTTACTTGCTTTGGCTTCCTACATTCTGTGGCAAAGTGTCCCAACTCATTGCAGTTATAGCATCTGATGGTGCTTCGATCAACCATCCCTGTTTTGTATCCACCACTGCTGGTGTTAGAGGATGAAGATCCACCTTTCTGGAATTTGTTGTCGTTGGACTTGTACTTAAGCTTGGGATTCCTCTTGAATCTGACATTGGAGAATCTTTTGACAATTTGGGCCATTGACTCATCTTCCAATTGCTCCAGCTCTTCCAAGGAATAAAAATCATCACTTGATTGATTTGTAGTAGGAGGATCATATTCTGCTACTAACACATTTTCCTCAGCCTTGGAAAACTGTACCATTCTCTCCAACTGTTGAGATTGTTGTTGTTGACCTTCAGCTACAAGAGCAGTAGATGTGCTAACCATTTTATCTTTCCCGTAGACTTCCTTTTGCTGAATCTGCTCCAACTCATAGGTTTTTAACACACCATAGAGTCTATCCAAAGAAATCTCACTCAGATCTCTAGCTTCTCTAATGGCAGTGATTCTATGTTCAAGATGAGTTGGCAGTGTTAAAAGAAACTTTTTGTTGACCTCCCTGATTGAATAAAATTTTCCATTTATGTTCAGGTTGTTGATCAACGCATTGTACCTCTCAAACACTTCAGTAATTCCTTCTCCTGGATTTGATTTAAAATGTTCATACTCAGAGGTTAGGATCTCCAACTTGTTCTCCCTAACTTCCTCTGTGCCTTCATTAATCACCTCAATAGTTTCCCACATGTGTTTGGAATTTTTACAGTTCATCACATGTCTGTTCATCAAGGGATCAAGGGAATCAATTAATATTAATTGAAGGCTGGCATCCAAGGAGGCTTCTTCCTTCTCAGCAGGAGTAAAATCTTCAGGCTCTTTTGGATAGGTTCTAGCTTTGGTAATCACAACATCATCTACTATCACCTCTGGTTTAATAACCATCGGAGTTTTTAGACCCTTCTTTAACAAGTTCAGATATTTGGGATTTGCAACTTGTAAAAATAATAGCATCTTCTTCTTCCACATGATATAATTTTCTTTATCAAATAGTGGAATTTTAACGGTTCCAACTTTTTGTGAAGTCATTATGAATTTTTGAATAAATAAAAATTCAAGGAGTTAAAAAATCACAAAAGTCTAGGATCTTGATTTGTTCGTTAATCAGAAGGCTCTGATACCAATTGTTAGTTCCCAATGTGTTTGTAGAAGGGGGGGTTGAATACAAACAGTACCGAATAATCGAATAAATGCGGAATAAAAAAATGTGAAACAAAATTCAAGTTAAATAAAAATATTATTAAACTTGAAAGGTGTTACAACAACTGTATCGATTATAAGGAATTAATCTCAAATTAATTATCACAAATTTAGAATAAATTCGACATGAACTTTTTCTATTTTTGCAAAAATTAGAATCAAATGCTAAACGCGATTTGAGATTAAGTTCTAGGAATTTTGATCCGCTAGATTGTTACACAAGAGCAAGATAAAGATTTCTAGTGGATTGGATTTAACTTTACAATCTAGAAATTTAATCTTGAAGTATGCAGATGAAAAGATGAAATATTTCTGCTTGTTTTTTTCTTTTCTGCTTTGTTCTTGACTTATGTGTTCTGGATTAAAATTGTTGAATGGCTACTTCTATCTTTTTAATCAATCAACAGAATGGAATGAACTGGAATGACAATCCCATAGCTGGTAGGACTTTCGGTGAGACTATCCTTTGAACTAGCAAGACAATCTCAACAGCTAGCAAGACTTTCGGTATGACAATCAAATGAACTAGCAAGACTATCAGAATGAACTAGCAAGACAATCCTCCTCCTAGTGTAACTTTCGGTGAGACTATTGAAAATGGCCTGGCATGACAATCGGTATGACAATCCTGATTGTCATGCTAGTTCATTTTCAATTGTCTTCCTGATTTAATGCAGATTTTAATCCAATTAAAATTCTGAAAAACCTTAATATTAATTCAGAATTAATTAATCAATTAATCAATTAATTAATCTTTGCAGATATAATTTATTTTCTTAATTAAATTATATGACTTAATTAATTAATAGAGAATTAATACTAATCTTGAGCAGCAACCATTCTTCTGAAAATCTTCTGAAAATCACTGTCAATTATGAATCAATTCCACCACTTCAATGTTGACACTCGATGTACTGTCTGGTTCATGAGTGACTAACTTCCGTGACATTTCTTCAAGCCTTGACCTTGATACTCTTGATTTTCTTTAGACTAAATCCTTGTAATTAATTGATACCCTGACGAGATCTCTGTCACTTGATTAAATCCACAATCTTGATTTATATCACTGAGGCATGATCAATTTCTTGAACTTCTTCCAGTGAACTAATTCCTCAAGTCTGTAGATGAACCTTGTTTCTGAATCCTTTGACAGATATTACTTTGCGAGATCTCTTTGACGGTAGATCCACTATTTACTTATTACATTCTTATTTGAGTTGAGTTGAATCCTCGAATATACAAATAGACTATGACATATGACTTACAGTCGGTACTCTCTGCAACTCGAATGACTTCTCTATAAGATTAAATATGTGAAGACTTGTAGAGATCTTGACTTACAATATTTTTCTCCAAATAGATTTATTCAACTCCAAGCTTCTTCAAAATTCTTCTAAGGCATGATCTTCTTAATCTTCTTCCAGATAGAATCCTTAGGCTTGATACTGTTTTAGGAAAAAGGCTTCGGTCTACGCTTTTGCATTTTTACAGACTTTAAGTGTTACAAGTACAAAATACAAATTAAGATAACAATACAACTTATTTAGAGTTGACAAGATGTCTTAGTCTTGTTAAACTACAGGCATGCCTTTTACAACATCTGCAATAGAGCAGAACATTTAAATTCATAATTTCTGAATCAAAAAATCTATTAACGAATCGGATAATTAATTCACAATTGTATTCAAAACCCTTTTGATATTTTTGAGCGAAATGCTTCAGCAATACTTTGAATCTTGATGAGAATAAAACTCGTAAAACAGTATTGACGGAAATATCGTAAACAACAATAAAATGAAACAGTGACTATGGACTGAATCATAAACTTTATTCAAAACTCAACTCTTGATATCAATACTAATTTTGATGTCATATCAAATTAGATATCAATATGAACTTTGATGCTCACAACATCCCATACTGAAGTCAACATCAATCATCTCTATTAATACCACTTTTGATATTTAACAACAAATTAAGTATTAACAAAAATCAGAAACTGAATCAAAACTACATTTCACCTTTTATCCAAAACCAAAATATTTGATAAATCATTTATTATATGATTATCAAAAAAAATATACTATTTAGATTGGAATCTTTCTCCGATTGACGTACTATCACATGCTGATCAGCCCGTGTGATAGCACTGGATCATGATTCGTAGAAACATGTCACATAACAAAAGTACTTAAATAAAAGGCAATATATCTGTATGTGACATAGTTGTTATTATAAATGTTTCATATAATACATGGCCCTCCACTGGATCATCCGCCACGGTCACTTACGCATTCATCCAATCTTAAAACCTTTTATTGGAAGGGGTCATAATAATCGACACCCTAAATAATTTTATTCCCCCATTCACTTGGGCAGGAATACTCGCAATCAAATCATTTTTTCTCAAAATCTAAAACATTTATAAATACAGTAATTTGATAAGTAAAAACACTTAACTATTCTGAACTTAGAATAGCAGAAGTGTACCTGCATAAATAGAATCATTTAATGCAGCGATATGTAAAATATTTATCTATTCTGAACTGAGAATAGAAAAGCAATACTTGCATAATCATAAGCAGTTGGATATGAAAGATATTTATAGAAAACTTGCCTTTGATTTTTAGCAGTTAGTCACACTTGTAACAACACAATTATCTCAGTATGGCATCTCAAGACATCACCGTCTTTTACTTCGCTAAATCTCTGATCTGTTGCTCATGCAGTGCTGTAACCCAATATTCCATACTATTCAACTCTACTCTTCATCCATTTCATCTGATCATGATCATCTTGAAAGACTCGTATCTATAATTAGAAAATAACGCTTAAATCGTCTAAACGATAATTGTTCGACGAACTGCGCGTCAAAATCCTATCGTCTACTCATACGATAGCCCACACATAATTACAACAGTCAATACAAGAACCTTGACCCACGTACGCACGTAATTCACATAGCACATAAACACATAACTCGCATATCATAAATTCATACAACACATGACTTACGTCAAAATATTTGACTCGCTATTTTTAAAATTGGGTCAAAAATATGATTTATCAATCAATAATGGACTCAGAACGACTTGCAAAACAAGCAACATTTCGAAACAAAAGGATTTGGGTTTCAAAAGTATTTTTAATGAAAGCAAAATATTTTTCTAAGTCTAGACGCGTTCGTTTCGTATTAATTGGACGAACGGTCTATATTCTACAAATAAAACACTACAAGAAAAAAGTCCATAGACATCGCTTTTTGGCCGATGTCTATACTGTTTCCCAACCGATGTTGATGTCGGTGACATCGGCTCGACTAGACATCGATTTTAGTTAAAAAACAGATGTCTATATGTTGATTATTTACATAAAATGATATAAATAAATTATTTAATAACTAAATTGCACCTAAGTAAACATGTTAAACATATCATGAGCTATGTTTTTTGTCACAAAAACATCAATTATAGTGAAAAACACTGATGTCTATGTGATGATTTTTTACAAAAAATGCTATAACAAAATTATTTAATAACTAAATTACACCTATTAAAACATATTAAACATATATTGAGCTATGTTTTTGTCACAAAAACATCGATAATTTTGATAGAGGTGATGTAAAATGACATATTAAACACCTGTTTCTTTAATGAAAGGTGATGTCTAATTTAGCGTAAAGACATCAGTGTTTTCTAGAATGAGGTGATGTCTATGTATCATTTAGACTTGAATATGTTAGTCTTTGACATTAGTTGTTTGTCTGAAACTGATGTACATTGTGTTTTTTGACATCAATTTTGTTTGGTTAAAAGTGATGTTTATAATGTTACTTGACATTAGTTTTATCTTAAACAAAGTGATTTCTATCTTTCATTTAGACTTGAACCTGGATTTCTTTGACATCACTTTTTTACCTTAAAGTGATGTACATTATCATTTTTGACATCAACTTTTCTTAATTGAAAGTGATGTGTAAGAAGTTTATAGACCAAAGTGTGTAAAGTTTTACATCACTAATTTTCTAAAAAAGTGATGTACTCGTTACTAATAGACATTTGTTATAAATAAAACCGATGTCCTTTACTACATAACCAAAACTAAAACATTGGAATAACAAACATCCACACAAATCCAACCAGTCAATCATTCATACATTTAACCATTCAATCATCCAAAAACCACCAACACCAACCCCATCATCTGCATCAATCATCCAAAAATCACCAACACCAACCCCATCATCTGCATCAATCATTTAAAAACTACAGAATCTACATTACCAAATATACAACCCCCAGCATTTGCAAACTTATACACCAACCCCAGCATTCACACACTTACATTCTTACTACACCGAACCGTCTAAATTACCAAATGTACGACTATGCAAAAGAAAAGACCTTGAGTATAAGAATTGATCAGATATGCTCTTGGATGAACTGTAGGGCCTCAATGTGAACTTCATCTAGCTCAATGCTATAACACGATCGAGACACGATCGAGTCTTGGACAACCAGTACAAATTCCAAACAAACAAAATTCAGTACATGAATGAAAAGTAACCATATCGAAAAGTAACCATATCTCAGTATATAGCAAACTGGAAGCGTCAAAGTAATACCTTTTTAGCAAAATTCAACTTATCATCATCGATAATTTCTTTCATGTATCGCATTATTACATACGCACATTCAATCCCACCGGGTTGTTTGGGAGATCCCTATTCATTAATTAAAAGACAAATCAGGCATGTCAAATAAATTATATATATTAAGCACAAATATTAGGTACTCGATATATTGTACTTACACTAAGAAACTTTGCCTTGGCCATCATGTTGCCCCTACCGGTTTCAGAGTTGTAACTATTCAAAGCCCTACATATAAAACATAAAATGTCATACAATGTACAGAAATGAACATGCAATTATACCAAACTATTACGTTAATAAAAATTTACCTTGATAATGCCTTTTCTAGTTCAGGAAATTGTGTCGAGTGAGGTAGTGGATTGAGAATATATATTTCCCTTTCCCAGATAACGACCAAAATCCAATGCATACTATTTTCACAAAAAAAACAAAGACAGATAGGACACATCACATAGAAGTTTGTACTGTACTATCCATGTTTTTAATTTTCAGTATTACAATAAGTACTTACTTCTGATTATGCGGAAGAAAGAATAGGCGATCCGGATTACCCTCTCTCAACCGATTTAAAATGTATGCTTCAAAATCAGCATTCACGTGATATGGGGATTCAGGATCAATAAAAGCAAATGTCTCCGCCAGTTCTGGTATTTCACTAATCTCAGAATGCAAATGTCTATCAAAAGAGTGCTGATATTAAAATGCAAGTTCTAGAAAATTACAAACATTAAAAAGAAATGATCATTAAAAAAAAGGTAACTTACGCCATGTAACTTGCAACTACTGCTTGGCCCAGCATTTCAAACTCCAATAAAGACACAACATTCTCATGCAATAAATAAATTGTTTTTTCATGTCCAAACACATCCTACTCACATCGAACCTGGATACTGACCCCGGTAGTTTTCATCCAAGTTGTTGCATGTTTATACAACAGGTTAAAGCCCTTTGGCACTTACGCACCTGGCTTTGCTTGAAAGATTTGTGCCTTCAAATACCCGTCATTCTTTTTTATTTTTTCAGCACTTATTCGGGGCCTTTCTTTTTTCTGCACCTGATGAAAATATAAAACCAAAATAAAATGTACATGCCACTTAATTTTTAATATCTTGAAATGAACAATTTAATTTCAAAATTCAGACAATATTATACATATATATATTATTCATCATACCGCAACATTTGTGTAGCTAATTAATTCCTCAGGCCATGCCAAAAAAGATCCTAGAGCATCGCGGACAGTCATCATATCATCACCACGTGTCTCAGCTGGAAGCAAGGCATCTGGTTTTATGAGTCCATCAACGGAGACACATTGATATCCAATTCGTATATCAACTCCATGTACCAAGCAGTTAAATTATCCTCGCGAGGATATACCATACCAAATGCAACCTTATTCTCTAGTCTCTCGACAGATAGCTCACAAGATCGTTGGGCTTATAATATTTAAATAAACAAAATTAAAAAATTAAGGTAACCATGATTTACCTTAGTAAGATAAATTACAAGGTTGGTCACAAAATTAAAATAACTTACATGACTTCCAGGAGGTAAAGGCCTAGCTGGGCCATCTGTAAAACCACAGTCATCATCTTCATATACCAACACAACTCCTCTTGCAGATGGTGGATTTGACTTCATTTCTTTGTCCTTTTCCGGATCGCAACTTGCCTTTTCAGACGGCATTGGAGAGTGAAAAGTACCTCCACTTTCGATCACTGACTTCAAGCGATCAATCTCTGCCTCGAGAGCTTGCGTCTTTTTTTTAAGCAGCTCATCCCTTTGTCGATCACGGGCCATCAACTCTGCCTTTGTGATTCGAAGCTTTGGCTCTCTCGGCAAATTAAAGTATTGCTTTAGAGTGATGTACCCTCCAACAGCCCGAACCCTCCCAGAATGCTCACGACTCTCCAAAGTCGTTGTCAGAATATCTTCAGCACCAGAAAACTGAATCTCACCCTTCTTTGTTTTTTCTAACAATGCGTTTTATTAACAAGAAAATAAATTAAAAGAAAATAAATTAACCAAAATGGAGTTAACTAGTTTTTAGTAAAAGATAAATTATAATTATTTCGCATAATTGTAATCAGTGGCCATGTAATGCGTCCTAAATTGTAAAAAGTATGATTAAAGACCAATTAACTATACCTATTTAAATTACACAAGCGTTCTAAATCAAACATGAAAAAAACAATGCAAAACAATGACAGGGGTCCTATTTATACTGATTCCCCTACTTTACTGATTTATGTCGTCCTAATTTTACTGATTCGCCTACTTTAATATAATTAATGCGATATAATTTATGCGATATAATATAACATTAAAATGATATAATTACAATTACTGTACTAATTCATGTATGGCCTTTTTTAATTGACAGTGGTTGTTTAAATAATTTAACCAAAATTAAAACTTACAATTTTATCACATACAACAGCCAAATCTTCATCGACCTCTTCGACCTCTTGACCGGTTTTCCGCTTACGAGCCTTTTGCCAAAAAATCGCTCTATCTGGTTCTTCTCCCGTATTCAACCTTCCTTTTTTTATCTGTTACAAATAAAATTAAATACATTAATACAAATAACTCCAAGGCTAAAAAATGTAGGACTCTAATTTATTATGGACTGACCTATTTTAAATCAAATACAGTTATACAATTAAATGAACTTTTCTTACCTCATCTTCTTTTAAACCAATGTAGCCCTTTCTTGACAGCCAGTGATGATATTTTCTCTTAGACACTCTTTCACTTTGTGTTTCATAAATTTCCTAAAAACATGTCACAAGATTACAAAAATTACAACACACGATGCAAAAAAATCACCAAAATGATATATTACAAAATTAAAACATACCTTTCAGTTAGAATCAGTCCTCTGTCTCACAAACCTTTTCCAGGTTGCCTTACTAACGTAACCATAGCCTCTTGGCGGCTTACTCAGCTTCTTCTTTTCTCCAATAAATGGAAGCACATACTTTCCCGTCAAATCAGTCTTAAACTGTCGCCATTTACAGCCTGCTGACTTTAGGACCATGTCCTCAATTTCTGGTTTAACTTTGAAGGTAGCCTAAAAAACACAAGTTCACAAAATCATAACAAGAAAAACTTATATTCAAGATCTACATTTGAAAATAATTTTTTTACAATTGATCTAGTACCTGAAGATATAACCAAAGCTTTGATTTTAATTCAGGGTCTACATTTGGCCAGGTAGGAATTTCGATTGGAATCGTAGTCCTGGCCAACATACCAATGTAAGACTGCAAACGGGCTCTAGTTTCCCCATTAGGAATCCCCCATTCATTGGCATTGACTTTAACTTTCTTCCCGTGAGCTTTCTTAACAATCACTTTGTACATTGCGCATACGCCTCGCTTACTCCCAGACTTCCTTGTAGCAGTATTAGTTGTAGTATTTGTCTGTTCTGAGTTAGTCGGTTGAGATTCTGATGCATGCCCTTCATTGTTTTCATCATTGTTCGGAACATCCTCCAGCCGTTTGGGGCTTCCACCGCTAAGATTCTGTGATGCAGTCTTTTCTGATTGCTTTCGCATTTGCTTTTTTGGTGCCATTCTTTCCTCTTCCTCTAATATGAAAAATTAACTAATATTTAATAGATTAGAACAACTACACAGTTCATGGTACAATGTCTAACAGATATGCAGAAAATTAAAAAAAAATCTCATTTAATTGTCAAGAAAAATTACAGATAGACTCCTATAACTACATTGAAAAATTACAAGAAAACAGAGATCGCGAGATACATTACAAATAACAAGAAAAATTACAAATAACAAGAAAAATTAAAAATAAGGAGAATATATAGCTAGACTCCTATAACGTTTTGACCCATATACCCTCAACATTTTCTCTTTTATTACAAACACTTGCATCATCAATAGTCTCGAGTTGTCGTCGATAACACAACGGACCAATTAGCATCAACTGGATCCTCAATATATAATACTTGGTTGACTTGGTCAATAGAGACATATTTTTCCTTTTTGTGACCTGGTCGATTGAAGTTGACAAGGGTGAAACCAAGATCATCGGACTTGACACCTTTGTCACTTGCTGCCCATGTACATAAAAACAGAGGGGCCTTGAATGCGTGGTAGTCTAATTCCCATATTTCCCTAATCACCCCATAAAATTTTAAATCACTCTCTATAGGATTCATGTCCTTAGCACTAGATACTTGGACTGTCCTTGCAACTAATGACACACCACTATTCTGAACTACACTTGCATTATCTCGATCCTTTGTGTGGTATCGGGCCCTTTCAACAGCATAACTTTCGTAGGTCAAGACTGAAAATGAAGGTTTCCCAGCCAACCATCTTATAGTTTCAGATACGGCTTCCGCATTCTCCCTCATTTATGTACTGACCTACATGTAAATTATTGATGCATATAAGTGGCTATAAATTTAAAAACACGACTTATAAAAATAAAAGAGAAGAAAAAAGAATGTAAACCAACTTTTTGTTCAAACCAATCGGCAAATTGTCAATTGTGCTCTCCCAATAGCCACTGTACACTCTTCTTTTTCCCTTGATAAATCTCTTCCAGGTATTTTTTATGCAACCTGAAATTACTTACATCAGATTCGACTAAACTACATCAAATACAACTTTAACACTTATATGTATACTTATTTATGTTTTACTTACATAATATATGGTTCCACTTCTGAATTATTACGAAGAACTGAAATATGAGCCCCATCTCGTTCTTTTTCCGCAACTGACTTCATAGTCACACCACCGATTGGACCAGAAATTTTTTCTTCATCTTTCGGAAGACCAGCTGTTCTACTACTCCCGCTATAGAACTCACTGCAAAATTCTATTGACTCTTCCTTGAGGTAACCTTCAGCTATAGAACCTTCTGGATATAATCGGTTTCTTACATAACTCTTCAATATTTTATTGAAGCGTTCAAATGGAAACATCCATCTATAAAAAACCGGTCCACATAATCGCAATTCCCTTACTAGGTGGACCATAAGATGTATCATAACATCGAAAAATGACGGAGGGAATATCTTCTCTAACTCACACAGGGTTAATATCACATATGCTTGTAATTTATTCAACTTCGAGACATCTACAACTTTGTTGCACAGAGAGTTGAAGAAAAAACACAATCTTATGATACTAACCCTAACATTTTTCGGAAGCACTGAACGAATGCAAATAGGTAGTAGTTGTTGGAGAAGGATATGGAAGTCATGGGACTTTAAACCATACAACTTCATATCAATCATCGATACACAGTTTCTTATATTTGAAGCATGTCTGTATGGAAGTTCCATGTCGTACAATGATGCCAACATTGTTTGTTTTTCTTTTCGGGAGAGAGTATAAGGGGCAGGAGGTAGGTATATTCTTTTCTCACCTATTTCTGGAGCTAAATCAGGCTGTATTCCCATGTCAACCAAATTAATGTTGGATTTTAAACGCAGCGGGGGCAAGGCAAAACACTTTTACACATATAAAATCCAATTAAAAGCATACAGATCATGAATAAAAATTCGAGGGATCGAATCTAACCTTTAAAATAATTCGGAGACAACGATCAGAGATCCTTAGCAGTTGCTCCTCAAGTGTGAAGCACTCCACCGGTATCCACCAAGAAAACGATGTTAAGGAGGAAGAAGGAGGTGGAGAGAATTGGGTTTTCCAAACTTTTTGGGTTTTGGGGTTCGAATAAAAATAGGGTCTATAATAGTATATTCATAGGCAAAATTTTCAGCTGAAATTTTCCCATAAATATTATTATTATTATCCCATTTATTATTCTCATTAATAATTAAAAAACCTTTTAATTATTAATCCTTTTTCTAAACACTTTAGAAATAATTCTCTCTCTTGATTTAATTTCCAAAAATTAAATCCTTAATTAATAATATTAAGAACTTTTCTTAATTAATTTATAATCAATTAAATCTCATTTAATCAATTATTAAATTTGCCAATTAATTATTTATTTCACAAATAAATAATTATTAGCCATTATTAATTAATTCCTCCACCATTAAATCATTCTCTTTTTTATGGTGTGACCCTGTAGGTTCAATATTAAGCCGGTAGTAGAAATAAATAATAATAAAACTATTTTATCATTATTTATATAAATTCTCTAATTTATTAAATATGATTAAATAATTAATCACATTTATTCTACATCGTGAGGGATACTTCTCAGCATATCGCGAATATCCAGATAATATGAATTCACTGCTTAGAATACCAAGAACCTATTCAGTGAATAGTTACCGTACAATAAACTCCTTCTACCCTACAATGTCCCGATTAAATACAAGGCATGGATCTCGTGTCAAGCCTATCTAATTCAATCACTTGCTTACCATTTACTATGCGTAGTTCTATGCAAATTAGAAACTCCTATCTAATTTCATTTACTCTGGCCAGAGATTCCTGAACTAGCATAAGTGGATCAGCCTTGAACATTCGCTTCCTTCACTGGAAGGGGTAGATCCTTTATTGATCATACACTATCTTCGTGTACAAATTCCTATACCCAGTAGAGCCCTAATAATTGTCCCTGGAGAGTAAGAACTAAACCAAAGCATAGTTCAGTTACACAAGATGACTATGATGACCTCAAGTCTAAGGATACTTGTACAACTATCACTATGTGAACAACTGCTGACACGTGAGTGAACTCCATCAGTTGTTCAGCTGTGCGAGTCATGTTCAGTGAACTTATTCTATAATAAGCACCTACATACTAGCTATAGTGTCACCACACAAATGTCTATGAGAACAGACATCCTTCATAATGAAGCAAGCATAGTATGTACCGATCTCTGCGGATTATTAATTACCAGTTAGTAATCCTATGACCAGGAACTATTTAAGTTTAGAGTTATCATCTTTTAGGTCTCACTATTATGATCTCATCATAATCCATAAAAAGCTTTACTCTAAACTATGGTATATCTTATTTAAACACTTAAATAGATAAAGCCCGTAATAAAAACAAAACAAGTCTTTTATTAATATCAATGAAATCAAAACAGATTACATAAAAGTTATTCCTAAATCCTCATACATGATTGGACTTAGGACATATTCCTTTCAATCTCCCACTTGTACTAAAGCCAATCACTCTGGTATCTAATACCCATCTTGTCTTTATGACGATCAAAGTGACTCTCATAAAGTAGCTTTGTGAGTGGGTCTGCTATGTTGTTATGTGTGTCAACTCTAATTCAATACAATACAAGAAATGTTACCGCGCTCCCACTAACCCTTTTGTAGACGCATGGTTCATCTACGTTTTTGATAAAATCAAACTCTTTGATTGGCTCATCAAAACGAATGTTCCATCTTTCGAGAAGCCTGCTTTAAACCACATATGGTTCACAGTAGCTTACACACTAGGTTTTCATTTCTCTTGGAAAGAAAACCATCTGGCTATTTTCCAGATTTCATAGTCGTAGTAAGCAGCAATCGCAAGCAAAATCCAAACTGATTATAACAGGGCTACAGGTAAAAGATTTCATCAAAGTTAATTCATTGCCTTTATTTGAATTCTTTTGCCACAAGCCTGGTCTTAAAGGTCTCCACCTGGCCATCTACTCTAATCATTCTTTTGTATCCCGTATACATAGATTTCATTCCGGATTTCATGGCACTTTGCCATTTCTCTGAGTCAACACTACTCATAGCCTCATTATAGGTTACAGGGTCGTCATCATCAATGATCGACAACTCATTGTCATTCTCAATGACAAGGCCATAATACCTCTCAGGTTGGCGAGACACTCTCCCTGATCTATGAATGGGCTGTTCCACAAAAGGTTGTCCAGTCAGAACAGGTGTTTCCACTCGATCTATAGTAGTTTGTGCTTCTTGAACTTCATCAAGTTCAATTTCGCTCCCACTGTTTCCTTCAAGGATAAACTCCTTTTCCAAGAAGGTAGCATGTCTGGAGACAAACACCCGATGATCGGTGCAAAAGTAATACCCTAAAGTCTCTTTAGGATATCCCACAAAACTACATTTTACGGATCGATATTCCAGCTTATCTGGGTCAACTTTCTTGACATAAGCTGGACATCCCCAAATCTTAACGTGTTTAAGACTCGGTTTCCTTTCTTTCCATATCTCATACGAAGTTTGAGGAACAGATTTTGGAAGGCACCTTATTCAGTAAATATGCTGAGGTTTCCAATGCATAACCCCATAGGAATACTGGAAGATTTGCATAGCTCATCATGGACCGAACTATGTCTAACAAAGTTCGATTTCTCCTTTCAGATACCAATCTGGAGGAGTCCACTGGGAGACTATACCATTTACTTTGAGATAATCCAGAAACACTCCATTAAAGTATTCACCACCTCGATCTGATCGAAGAATTATAATACTATGTTTGGTTTATTTCTCCACTTCATACTTATATTCTTTGAACTTTTCAAAGGCCTCAGACTTGTGTTTCATCAAACACATATCTGAATTTAGATCTATCATCTATGAAAGTAATGAAGTATGAAAATCCACCCATGGCTTGCTTAGACATTGGTCCACATACATCTGTGTGTACCATTCCTAGCAAATTTGCAGTCCTCTCTCCATGTCTACTAAATGGAGACTGCAGTGCCACTATAAAGTGAGATTTTCATCATCCCTTTTCTTTTATTAGTTTGTTCAATCTGAAGTAAATTATGTCACATATATACAGACCATTATTTAAAGCACCACGTCCATAAAGAATATTATCTCTAAGAATAGAACATTCATTATTCTCAATAATAAATGAAAATCCAGCCAAGTCTAACATGGGAATAATATTTCTCACAATCGAGGGAACAAAATAACAATTATTTAAAACAATAGTCTTGCCCGTAGGCATATGTAAATGAAATGATTTTACATCTTCAGCAGCAACTCTTGCTCCATTTCCCATCAGTAGAATCACCTCCTCTTCCTCAAGAGTCCTACTTCTCCTTGGTCCCTGCAACATATTGCAGATTTGAGAACCACAGGCGGTATCTAATACCCAAGTAGAGATTTGATTTAATGACATATTCACTTCTACCATGAACATACATGAATCAGAAGCGGTAGTCTCACTACCCTTCTTCTTCTTCAATTCTGCAAGGTAAACCTTGCAGTTCCTCTTCTAGTGCCCCACCTTGTTACAGTGAAAGCAAACAATTTTGCTCTTGGGGTCTTCAGCTTTTGGTGGAACCGGATTTTCTTCACCTACTTTCTTCTTCTTGGAAGAGTTCCTCTTCCTTTTCTTAGGATTGGAACCTTCACCAATTAGAAGAACAGAACTCTTCTTAGGGGAAAATTCGATTCCGCGCTCTTCAACATGTTGTGGAGTTCAGGCAGGCTGACATCCAACTTATTCATGTGAAAGTTCACAACAAACTGCGAGAACGAACTGGGAAGCGATTGCAAGACCAAGTCTTGGCTCAGCTCCCCATCCATAGCAAAACCAAGTTGTCCAAGATGTTCAATCAAATTGATCATCTTAAGTACATGGTCATTCACAGATGATCCCTCAGACATCCTACAACCGAACAACTCCTTCGATATCTCATATCGAGCTATCCTCCCCGCCACATCATACAACTCTTGTAGATGCATGAGGATAGTGTGAGCATCCATATGCTCATGTTGCTTCTGTAGCTCAATGTTCATGGAAGCTAGCATGATGCATTGAGCAACATTTGCATCATCTATCCACTTACGATACAAACATGTTCATCATTATGTGCATTACTAGCAGGTTCAGTAGGCTTAGGTGAGTCAATCACGTATTCCAGCTTCTCAATCCTGAGAACAATTCTCAAGTTTCGAAGCCCGTCAGCATAATTAGGACCAGTCAATTTGTGAGCATCCAGTATGCTCCTGAGTGATAGTGCAGAAGACATAATGTATATTGTAAATCTGTAAATGAAAAACACATAACAACACTTAGCAAATATTCGATTTCATTTTAAAACACTATATGAATCGGGTCTTTATTCATAAGTGGCTCCCACTAGTTTACGTAATTAATTCAACCCCCTACGTGAAAAATTAAGCATTCATAATGCTAGTGGGAATAGGGATCCTACATTCCATTACACAACCCCGGCTGTAGCACGAACCGCCATCTAATGTTCAATAGGCAGACAACTCTTGTCAATTACATCTTATGTTATTCCCTAATCAAACTTTAGCCTCTTGAATAACTGAGTCTCGGCTGTGGCACGATAAACTCAATATTCTAAGTCAAGTCTAACCCAATATTCCGTACAGTTGAATCAGTCCCCAAAGGCCCACAGCTGTAGCACGTACCGACCTTTAGATTCTTATTCAATGTACACATCTCTATGTAATAGACAAGTATTTCTTATTTCAAAATCAAGGCCCTCGGCTGTAGCACGAACCGACAATGATTCAAAAATAAGAACTACTTTTTTATCATGTTGGAAGGCTATGACCGACACAAGCCCGTTGTATCATTGGCCAATTACTACTTGATATTATTTAATTTTAGAGGGATTATATTACGTTACAATCATAATCATATTATAAAGAGATTCTTCCTTTTAAATTAAATATTTCAAATCAATAATCAATAATCAGATGATTCCCAGATCGGGTGGAGCATTGTCAAGAGGCGTCACTTAATAACCCTTTCTTACAGATAGAAATCTGTTGTTGACAAAATCATCTTTTCTCTCATATCGAAAATTCATATTCAATTACGTGTTTCACAAACACAAGAATCTCATGATTGTATTCATAATATTGTTATTAAGGTTATGAAACAATTTCACTATACTAGGTTGTCTAACAAACGCCTTATGTTCATTTAAGTTCACCTAAATCTATCATCACATGATAAACTAAGCATATATCACATATATAAACATGAATAAACATCAAGGTAGGCATGTTACATCATCTAGCACATTAGTCTAAGCATTATACATCTCTATGTATCACATGAAGCATTTAAAAGCAATTAAAAACAGTTAAAAACAGCTTTAAAACACTTTCGGAAATATAAACAGTTCAAAACTTTCATATAAACTAAAATTGATCACTCCATTAGATCCGTCTCGGAAAAACGAATCCAACGGTATATTGCACGCCCAAAACGGAGTTACGAAACTCCTAGAAAATCAATTTTAATGTAAACAGTCGGGCTGTAACGCATTACAGGAACGCGTTACAAGCCCTGTAACGCATTCCAGTGATGCGTTACAACCCTTTTAACCAATTAAAAGGTGTAACGCATTCCGTGAATGCGCCACAGGTGTGTAACGCATTCTCGGAATGCGTGACACCCTTTTTTATTATTATTATTTTAAAGCAGCCGCCGCCGCCCATGGAATTCCGTGCCGCCAGACCTGAGTCTTCTCTTCCGTGCATTCAACAGATGTACAACAGACAACAGATGCAGTACAGATATATATACACACTTACAATCAATTTATATATATATATGATTTATTTAATTACGAATTTAATTGTAAGAACTTTAAAAATTCATAATAAAAAATCTATACATCATAAAATTATGAAAAAAATACTCAGACGATCTACAACACTTGTAGAACCCAGATCAACATTTAAAATTATTCTGAGAAACGATTTCTCATCAGACAAAATTAATTCATGATATAACTTGTAAAAATCATAATTAATTCATACAAGCATATAAAATTCTGAAATTTTTACCACAGATCTATATGCATACAACCTATGCTCTGATACCATTGTTGGATTTTAAACGCAGCGGGGGCAAGGCAAAACACTTTTACACATATAAAATCCATATAAAAGCATACAGATCATGAATAAAAATTCGAGGGATCGAATCTAACCTTTAAAATAATTCGGAGACAACGATCAGAGATCCTTAGCAGTTGCTCCTCAAGTGTGAAGCACTCCACCGGTATCCACCAAGAAAACGATGTTAAGAAGGAGGAAGGAGGTGGAGAGAATTGGGTTTTCCAAACTTTTTGGGTTTTGGGGTTCGAATAAAAATAGGGTCTATAATAGTATATTTATAGGCAAAATTTTCAGCTGAAATTTTCCCATAAATATTATTATTATTATCCCATTTATTATTCTCATTAATAATTAAAACACCTTTTAATTATTAATCCTTTTTCTAAACACTTTAGAAATAATTCTTTCTCTTGATTTAATTTCCAAAAATTAAATCCTTAATTAATAATATTAAGAACTTTTCTTAATTAATTTATAATCAATTAAATCTCATTTAATCAATTATTAAATTTTCCAATTAATTATTTATTTCACAAATAAATAATTATTAGCCATTATTAATTAATTCCTCCACCATTAAATCATTCTCTTTTTATGGTGTGACCCTGTAGGTTCAATATTAAGCCGGTAGTAGAAATAAATAATAATAAAACTATTTTATCATTATTTATATAAATTCTCTAATTTATTAAATATGATTAATTAATTAATCACATTTATTCTACATCGTGAGGGATACTTCTCAGCATATCGCGACTATCCGGATAATATGAATTCACTGCTTAGAATACCAAGAACCTATTCAGTGAATAGTTACCGTACAATAAACTCCTTCTACCCTACAATGTCCCGATTAAATACAAGGCATGGATCTCGTGTCAAGCCTATCTAATTCAATCACTTGCTTACCATTTACTATGCGTAGTTCTATGCAAATTAGAAACTCCTTGCTAATTTCATTTACTCTAGCCAGAGATTCCTGAACTAGCATAAGTGGATCAGCCTTGAACATTCGCTTCCTTCACTGGAAGGGGTAGATCCTTTATTGATCATACACTATCTTCGTGTACAAATTCCTATACCCAGTAGAGCCCTAATAATTGTCCCTGGAGACTAAGAACTAAACCAAAGTATAGTTCAGTGTACACAAGATGACTATGATGACCTCTAGTCTAAGGATACTTGTACAACTATCACTATGTGAACAACTGCTGACACGTGAGTGAACTCCATCAGTTGTTCAGCTGTGCGAGTCATGTTCAGTGAACTTATTCTATAATAAGCACCTACATACTAGCTATAGTGTCACCACACAAATGTCTATGAGAACAGACATCTTTCATAATGAAGCAAGCATAGTATGTACCGATCTCTGCGGATTATTAATTACCAGATAGTAATCCTACGACCAGGAACTATTTAAGTTTAGAGTTATCATCTTTTAGGTCTCATTATTATGATCTCATCATAATCCATAAAAAGCTTTACTCTAAACTATGGTATATCTTATTTAAACACTTAAATAGATAAAGCCATTAATAAAAACAAAACAAGTCTTTTATTAATATCAATGAAATCAAAACAGATTACATAAAAGTTATTCCTACATCCTCATACATGATTGGACTTAGGACATATTTCTTTTAATTAAGACACGAGGGAAGTCTGTCTTTACTCTTAAATTTCATGTGTAGAAGTGTCCCAATTATATTATCACACACGTTCTTTTCGACGTGCATGACATCTAAACAATGTCGAACATGGTGAAACTTCCAATACTCTATCTCAAAAAAACTGACTATTTTTTCCATAGAGACTCCACCTTTTTTGGCTTCCCCCCTCCCAAAACTGAACCTAAGTTGCTGTTGTTGCCCCAACACTTCCTCTCCGCTAAGTGGTTCAGGTGCATAACCAAATTCTTGTTCTCCATTAAAATTTGTCCTTTGCGTCCTATACGGATGATAAAGATCTAAATACCGACGATATCCGTGGTAGCTCATTTTTCTACTACGACTTAGATATTTAGCCACGGCTGATCACCCGCATACTGGACAGGCCCTATAACCCTTATTAACGCACCCCGACAAATTTCCATATCTCGGGAAGTCATTTATTGTCCACATCAAGATTTCCTTTAGAGTGAAAAAGGATTTGGTATGGGCATCGTACACGTTTGGTTCACCTTCCTCCCACAATTTTTTTAAATTGTCGATCAGTGGCTGGAGATATATGTCAATATCATTACCAGGCTCTTGTGGGCCAGAAATTAATGTTGTTAACATCATAAACTTCCTCTTCATGCATAACCATGGAGGAAGATTATACGTTACTAACATAACTGGTCAGCAGCTGTACCAATTATTTAATCCATTATTGTGTGGATTTATACCATCGGCCGCTAATCCCTAACGTATATTTCTTGCCTCGCTACCAAACTCAGGCCACCTACAATCTACATTTCTCCAAGAAGGAGAATCAGAGGGGTGACGCATCTTTCCATCTTTGGATCGATTATTTGCATGCCAACTCATTAATTCAGCAATAAACCAAGATTTAAACATTCTTTTAAATCTGGGGATTATCGGAAAATACCACATAACCTTAGCTGGCACATTTAGCCTAACTTGACCATCTTTCCCAACTTTCCAGTGAGAGAGATGGCATTTGGAACACTCGGAAGAAGACTCGAGTACTGGACCCCTGTATAATAAGCAGTCATTTGGACAAGCGTGGGATTTAATATACTCGAGACCTAAATCAGTCAAGGTTTTCTTGGCTTCATACATATTAGACGGAAGCAGATTATTTTTAGGAAGAATTGATCCAATTGATTGAAGCAGATCAGTAAAAGCTTTATCGGAAACTCCAAACCTAGCCTTCCAATTATGTAATTTTAAGACCAGCTCTAGTTTAGTACACTCACTTCCCTCAAACAGAGGTTGTTCCACATCGGCAACAAACCTCTTAAAATTATCTGACTCTTTATCGCAATCTTCCCTACTATAGGCTGCTTCACACACATTAAATGTTTCTGAAATTGGTATGGGCTTTGAGGGAGGACAAGTACTACTAACAGATGACCTAGTACTATTAACATGGTTTTCTCCATGCCAAATCCAATCAGATTATCCTAAACTAAACCCTGATTCATGAAGATGACCTCTGATTATATTCACAGAAAACTTTTGTGAAGTTAGAGCAATGTGCACAAGGAGAAGGAATTTTCTTGGGGTTTTTAGCATTTTTCTCGGCAAATATCAAGAAGTTCTCAACACCAATTTCATACTGTAGAGAATCCCTATCGACTTTTATCCAAGACTTATCCATTTAAAACCACCTGGTATGTCACTAAAAAATTCAGTATAAGGCTTATATTTATTTTGTAAGTCTAATATTTATTTTATAAGTCTAACTTGATTTTAAGTATGACAACCACGCATAGGGCAGACTATAAACGATATAAGAAAACTGAGAATTCATATTATACATAATGCATATTATACATTTTAATGTTATACATTTTATTATAATATGAATCGATTTGTAATGCATTACATAATTCATATTATACATTTAATTATAGTACTAGTACTATATATTAACTAGTCATTCAATACTTAATGTATAATCACTATATAATTAACTATAATTAATCATAGTATAATAGTCAGCTCACGGATGCAGATTATCAAATTATAAATGTACTATTTTCAACTAAACACTTGCATACACAATGACTAAATTAAGAACACGAAACTGAGATTTCACACCACACACTTGCATACAAAATTCAGAACACGACTACATTTAAATACAACATATTAATACCAAAATGAATTCTCCTGCACATAATTGCAAACAAAACAAAACTGAGCTTTCATATTATACATAATGCATATTGTACACATCACATAGATCAACATAAGAACCAACTACATAGCACATAGACAAAAAAAACACTATCAACACTAACAAAATAAATCAAATGTATAAGCGTACAAAACAGAGTTGGAAAAGAAAACTCACCGAAGATCGAAAAATCAAACAATACTAATGTCCTGCAAAAATAAATTACAACATTACAAACAAATGAAAACCTAATTTACAAAAATAAAAAAACAAACAAAAATATAAATGTACAACCAAAAACACCCAAATTACCTAAAGCTTTAAATCTTTTTCTCAGATTAGGTCCTGTATACAACAAGAAGAAAAGTATTAGCAACAAGTTTAGACACTAAATTAATAAAAAAATAAGGGTTTCAAATTAGAAAAAACCCCAATTTACAAAATTAGGGTTTTGAATTCAAAAATCCTCAACTTTTAAAACCGGTCTTCATGCAGAGAAGACCAGTTCAATTCAAGTAGATACAACACTTACCGAAGTAGAGAGGTTAACTGAAAGAGGTTTAACAGAGAGATTGAGAGCGGAGAGAGGTTCAGAGAGAGAGAGAGAGAGAGAGGTTCCAGAGACAGGTTCGAGAGAGAGAGAGAGAGGTTCCAGAGACAGGTTCGAGAGAGAGAGAGAGGTTCGAGAGAGAGAGAGAGAGGTTCGAGAGATTGTGATGGTGAGATGATGGCCGGAGTTCAGAGAGATTGTGAGGGGAGAGAGGTTCGATCGAGAGAGAGGGGTTCGAGAGAGAGAGAGAGAACATTTTTCTGTTTTTTAGTTTTTAGTTTTTTGTTTTGATTTTGTGTCTGAAGATTGATTTGGGGGAACCAAAATTTGGTTAAGGGGGGAGAATTTTGGGATTGTGGGGAAATTTAGAACTAAAACTGAATGAAAATTTGACTAAGGGGGGAAAGAAAAGGTGGGCGCGAAATTATTATTTTTTTGGTGAATTTTAGACATTGGTTTAATTATAACCGATGTCTACAAAGAAAAAAGACATCACAAAAACACGGGGTGATGTCAATACTTCTTTTAACATCAGTGGCAAAGTTAATCGATGTCTAATGTGTGATGTCTATTGACATTATTCTTGTAGTGAAATAAAAATAATTCAATTAATATAAATGTTAATTAAATATTCAATACCTTTATATAATTTTAAAAAGCTCAAAATAATTTTAGAATATTATTTGGTTCAATTATAAATAGTTACACTACATTCAACTATTTATAAATAAAAATTAATCGATTAAATAAATTATTCAATTAATTTAATGAATAAATAATTAACCAAAACAAATTATAAAAACTTAAATCAAATTATTAGTTTCAAAAATAAGAAAAGATAATAATTTGAAATTGAAATAGATATTTTACAAAAAAAATCGAAATAACATCTTTGTAAAACGGACTTTTCCACGGGTTTAGAACCCCTCAAAATTAATCCCAAACAATACAATCCAATTATACTCTAATAAAATCAATAAATTTAAAACACACAATAATTTATATTTGCACGTATAAACACGCCAGAAACGAAAAACACGACCATCTAAACAAAAATTCGGACCAAAAGTGACTTCTCCAACAACTTCTAAATAAATATATAAACACTAGCATGCTATAATATACACAAGTACGAAAGCAGAATTTTGAAATCGTTAGCCAAAATAAATTCTGATCACCCCGAAGTGATTATCTTATGTCCGGAAAATATCACCAGAAAAATCCGAAATTCATAGTCATAGACATACACACGCTGAAACGACATGTGGAGTAATCAACACCGTCAAACTTCTTTTCTACGCCCCTAAAATAAATTAAAATGGAAAATATGTTACGCAAATTATCTCCTCAAAACCTTGCAATATACATAGCTATGCGTAGGTATCGAAGTGTTGATCGTTTATATATATATATATAATTGAAATTTGGACGGACGGTTTGTGAGATATGATTTTTTTGAAAATTAAAAATAAATAAACTTAAAGACAGAAGAGAGACAGAGGAGAGGGAAGCAAAGGAAGAAAGAACAGGGGAGGGGTACGCAGGGTGAGGTGGGGGTGGGGTTATAGGGGGTATGTAATTATTTTATTTTTTTTATTGAAACCGACAGCTTAAGTCTTGACACATAGCAATGAAATCGTGACAATTGTACCCGTATTATTTGGATTGACATGTATCCCCGGCATCCTGCTTCTCCTCCGCTTGTTGCATTATGACGGTATAACTCACGAATAAAAACACATCGAAATAGTCCCGAAACATTTTTTAAATTTCCCAAACATTTAAAAACTAATAAAATATAAAATTCATAATTTTTAATATATTTTTGGATCACGCATCAGACCCGCATTTCTATATTTAACGAACAAATTTGTGAGTAAAACTAACTTTAAAAATTATCGAAATACTTCTAAAATTCTGAGAATATTAAAAAACTATTAAAATAAATTTATTTTAATTTTCAAAATATTTTTGAATTGTGCATTCGACCCGCATTTTACGATTTAGCTAATAAATGTCAAGGTGAATTTAATACGAAAAATTTCCAAAATAATTTTAAAATTCTCGAAATATTCAAAACTTAAGAAAATACGAGTTTCATTATATTTGAAACATTCTTGAATTTTATATTGAATTTACACTTAAATACAATCAGAAAATTATTTAGGGATAAATAATTGATGAAATATTAGTTTCTAAATTTTGTAAATTCCCAAAAATTATTATTGAAATTATAAAGTTATAAAATAATTTTTAAAGATAATTTAAATATTTATGAAAATAAATTTGTAATAAAAGCGGTTTTTAAAGACAAAAATAAAATGATACGACTCAGTAATTAATAATACAAATAATTCTTAATCACAAATGACTCACAAACAATTAATATTACATACAACATATAGCTAACATAATATCTACTCAATCCCTAATATTACAAAACAAACTCAATTTACCGATCTCAATAAAATGATCGGCTTTCAAATAAACTTTTGAAGATAATACGTTTAAGTAAATACTTTCAGAAATTAGTTAGAATTGATACAACACTTAACAATTAGCACATTACCATTTAGTAACACAAACGCGTCATACAAGAATAAAATATCCACCATTTTATTCCTTCTAGATTAGAAAATCATATAAACATATTCAAATAATAATAATAATTCTGAAAAAAACAGGAGATCACAACTTGCCCCACTTAAACGTTGCCCAGACTTTCAAGGTGTGTTTGAAATCGGTCAATGCTGTTTAGAAGTGGATGAATCATTTTCGCTTTTTCAATCAGTATTGAACTGACTCAATCTCTATCAAAACAAGTGTCTAGCCAAATTCTCCTTTTGCTATTTTTTTTTCCTTTTTCCCCTTTTTTTATTGACCGTGCAATGTCCATTTTCTAGGCTTTCTATGTTACCCATGTAACGAGTTTTGGGTCAATGACTCCCAAACCATATGGTCATAGGGTATTAGGTGTTGAGACACCCCTAAGGGCTTATTTGCTCGAGTAACAAAGGCCACAAAACAAGACTAGTTAATTTATTACTTACAACCTTTTTTTCGCAAAGGCATGATTCGACATTGTTCTAACATGTGAGTTCTCTCTCAGGTATCGAAAACTATCTCACCCATCTTCCTAACAAAGACCTTGTGAATAGTGTGTGGAGTCTCGGAATTCAAGGCAAAACCTAAATGTGACGCAAGTTTGTGAATATCATTATGCTTAATAAAATTTAAATCGTCTATAGGCACTATAGATATAAGATTTGTTTTTGAAAAATAGTCAACACCAACTAGTAACTAAGGTTAAGAGAAGACAGCCTAGCTAACTTCCTATTTTTTTTGTATTTTTACTTTTCATCATTTTTTTCTCATTTTTTTTTGTTTTTTTGTTTTTTTTAAATGAACAAAATAACAGGATCAAAACTAATCACAACTAACTCCCCCATATCAAAAATCTATATTGTCCTCAATGTAAAAGAAAAGGTTACACAAAAGAGACAAAGGTGTACCATTCTTTCACCATGGTGAATGAGAAGAAAACTTGAAGGTCACTAAGAATCCTGTTTAAAAATAAAGGAAAAAACTATACAAAACAAATTATACAAAATATACATGTGTCCCCCATATCAAGTTTTGACCACTATCCAACACCTTGTCTAACTAGGCCATGAAGTCTCTCCCAAAATTTATGCTTACACCTAACCAAAAAGTGTTATATTAGGTAAGTAGTCATCAAAAGTTCGACCTTGAATGTCTAATTCAAGGCTGTACATCTCAAAAAGATATTCTCCCTTATTAGATATTCTAAACCAAGTAGGTGCTTCCTTATGTTGTTGAAACTGATAACTACAGTGTGTTTATTGGTCCTTAATAATGAAGGAAAGGAAACTAAATTTATAAGTGGGAGGAAAAAGTGAAATTCCACGAGGCTTTCATGGAAGGCTTTACAATGATCCTAGGCTTGAGATAACTCTCCTCACATTGGGTCTCCCACTTTGCAGTAATATCATTTAGTTCCTCAAGCATTTCTATTGATGACATATCCCTAAACAACTCCCTAAATTCTTCATTAGTATCTTGGTCAACAATAAACTCATCTTCGAGAAGAGAGTCAATGTTTGCTCCTACATCAATTTTGGGTTGTTTGGGATATAAAGTTAGGTGGAGAGTGGTAGAAGGAGGAAGTGAAGCCTCTTCCATGATGGTGTATGAATGTGTGTTTTAAAGTCTAGCGGTTGGGCGAGTTAAATGTCCACTACTACTTATTTCCTAAGTGTCCATACACTACTAAGATATATAAATTATCTACCAGTTAGCCATAAGAGGGGAGAAAATACTCTAGAAAAAGGGAAAAAAAATACTAATCCTGAGTTAATCTAAAAAATCTAGACAGCTCCTAATTTTTGGCCGACCAAAAAGTTCATAAATCTAGATTTATTCAAACCGATTGGCCAGGTAAGCGGGGGCACTTCCTTGTAAATAAGGCGCTGAATTAGAGAATTGCTAGCCTAGTCACTAATACAAATTGACCAGGTAAGTAATTAGGGAAGCTGAAGGTGGAAAAGTAAGAGAGATGAGAAACATGATCCAATATTATCGAAAGGAGATGAGGAAGTTTAGATCTCGACGAGATGATTAGGGTGTGAGAAAGTATAACGAGGCTAGATGGGAATCTCTTAAATTATTGGAAAAGCAAGAAGTCTATTGGAAGCAACAAGCAAAACAATTTTGGTTGAAAGAGGGTGATCAAAACACGCAATTTTTTCATAAATATGCTTCTGGGAGAAAGAAACAAAATCAGATTACAAAATTAAAAGACAAGCAGGGTATGTTGCAGGAGAATAATGAGAGATAAATAGAATCATTATTGAATACTTTGAAGAGTTGTTTCAGTCAATAGGAAGGGCAGGTTGTTAATCTGAAAGGGAGAAGATAAATCAAGTGACAGAGGAACAAAATTTGAAGTTGATATCGCCTGTTACTAGTGAGGAGGTTAAAAAAGCCTTTTTTGATGTATCCGGAGAAAGCACCTGGCTGTGATGGATTAAATCCATGTTTTTATCAGGCGTATTGGAGTATAGTGGGCGAAGACGTGGTGGAATTTTGTAGGTGTTTTCTGGATAAATGTGAGTTTCCAGAGGGAGTAAATCGTACGGTAGTTTGTCTGATCCCAAAGATAACACAGCCTCAGGCCATGACATACTTAAGGCCTATATCACTCTATAATGTTCTTTTTCGCATATTATCGAAAGTAATGGCCAACAGATTGAAAGAGTGTCTACCGAGTTTAATTTCAGAAAACCAGAGTGCATTTGTTGAAGGCATGCTACTCACGGATAATGCACTTGTCGCTTTCGAATTGAACTATTATATTAAAAGAAAGATGCGGGGAAGGAGTGGTGTAGCTGGGTTGAAGCTTGAAATTTCCAAAGCTTATGATAGACTTGAATGGTCATTTCTAGAAAGTAGGCTGAAGAAATTTCAATTTAACAGTATATGGGTGGAGAGGGTCATGAAGTGTGTATAAACTGTCAGGTATAGCTTCCTACATGATGGGTTTGAGTTTGGGGATATACAGCCAAAACGAGGTATTAGGCAAGGGGATGCAATATCCCCCTACATATACCTCTTATGTGCGGAGGGGTTGAGTTCGATTATTAAGAGACATGAGGAAGCTGGATTAGTGCATGTTTGTTCTGTAGCAAGGGAGGCTCCGTCTATATCACATCTGCTTTTTGCGGATGATTGTTATGTGTTATTTAAAGCTACAACACAAGATGCAAGGAGTATGAAGAGCATTTTGGAACGTTATGAAAGAATATCCGGTCAAGCAATTAATTTCATAAAATCAGCAGTGACCTTCAGTCCAAATACTACCACTGATTGTCGAGATCGAATTTGTGAAATATTGCAGGTCCAGGAATCGTTATTTCCAAGAAAATACTTAGGTCTGCCAATGCATATTGGCCGGAACAAGAGTAATACATTTAGATTCTTGACAGAAAAAGTGAGTAACAAGTTGCAGGGATGGAGTCGCAAATCATTGTCAAAGGGGGGACAATTGGTTCTTCTTAAAACGGCAGCGCAGACAATTCCTAATTTTTGGATGAACCTCTTTTAAATCCCAAATGAAGTTTGTAATGGTATACAATGACAAATGAATTCTATGTGGTGGGGAATGGTGGAAGGAGTAGGGTTATACGTTGGATGTCTTGGAGAGATTGTGTGAAAGTAAACATGTTGGCGGGTTGGGTTTTAGAGAATTGAAAAAATTTAATATCGCCATGTTAGCGAAGCAAGGATGGCGCTTATTGAATGAGGACAATCCTTTGGTTACGAAATTGATGAAGGCAAGATATTATCCGAATAGTAGTTTTTTAGAAGCAAAGTTAGGTGCAAACCCTAGTTTTATGTGGCGAAGTATACTTGAATCAAAGCAGCCGTTACAACAAGGAGTCAGAAGAAGGATTGGAAATGGGGAACAAACAAATATTTGGAAAATACCTTGGTTGCCTTGCTTACAAAATGGGTACATTAAGACTGCTATGTCTCAGGAATTAGAACATACAACAGTGGAAAACCTAATGAATGACGATAGGGAAGGCTGGGATAAGGAAGTGCTGAATGATATTTTCAACGCCAGAGATATGGAGTTAATGAAACGCATTCCAGTGTCATTGCACTTGCAGCAGGATTCGTGGTTTGGAACCTGGAGCAAACTGGTTTATTCACAGTTAAAAGTTGTTATAAAAGATTAGTAGGTGAGAAAAATGGTCCATATGAAGTGCTTTGGAGGAAATTATGGTCCCTGGATCTCCCTAGGAAAGTGATAAATTTTATTTGGAGAACTTGTCGAGATGTGGTACTTACAGCTGCTGCATTAGCAGCGAAACATGTTCAAATAAACACGATATGTTCCTGGTGTATGTTGGCAGATGAAACGATAGAACATGTGCTTTTCGGTTGCTCATTTGCTCAAGTGTATGGTCGAGAGTAGGGATTCAGAAGATAAGTCATGAGAGGTGTCAATGGCCTGTAAAAGAAGTACTATATTCTCTAGGTAGTACCTGTACTAAAGAAAAATTGTCCTGGATAGCAATTGTGTGTTGATGTCTGTGGTATTGAGGAAATAGGTGGGTTTGGGATAAGATTAGGGGATCAGAGTTTGGAACTCATGCAGCAGCAGCTAATCTTCTTAATGAATGGAAGAATAGGAAAGTGGTGAAACAAAATTACAGCCTTGTAACGAGTTTAACTACAAGACATTGGTGTCCACTAGCTCACGGTTGGGTGAAAATCAATATTGATGCAGCCATCTTTCAAGCATATGATAGTATAGGCGTTAGTTGTATTATCAGGAATGAAAATGGAGAATTTGTGGGTGCTAGAGCAAGCAAGAAATCAGTATGTTTACAGCCGAGAGAAGCAGTGGGCTTAAAAGAGGCGTTGGTATGGGTCAAACAATTCGGATTCAAAAGATGCATATTTGAGACAGATGCTAGAATGGTAGTGGATGCTTATAAAGGAACGCAATGCAGATCATATTTTCACACGATTGTGTTAGATTGTGTAGAGTCTTTTAAGCACTTTGATGCAGTGCTAGTCGAGTACGTTCATAGGTTTGCGAATGTTGTGGCTCACACATTAGCGAGAGCTACTCTTTCTATGTCAGACTTTCAGGAGTGGTTTAATGTTGCTCCGGATATTATCACTGATGTATTAATTTTTGATTCGATTTAATGAAAGCAAGTACATTTATTCAAAAAAAAATTAGCTACAGGACAAAACTGACTAAGGACGAAACCGGCAGTAAATTGGCTGAATTGTGTACCTAAACAATTAATAAACCAGACGAACCGGTCTCACATGGAAAAAATATTTTTGGATCTGTTTTTGGGAAAAACAGAAAACAAAATGATTTTAAAAATTAAACTAAAAAGTCGACGACGCGTTCCCCGACAGCGGTGCTAAAAACTTGTTGGGAAAAATCCAAAACTTATAAAACCGTAAGTGCATGGGCGTACATGAGTACGGGGGCAAGTACGGGTCGAATCACAGAGAACGCGAATCAAGTTTTTAATTTAATAAACTAACGAAATAATTATACTAGCACTTATAATATCACTTTTTAAATATCTAAGGAACGAATTTCATCGGCTAAACACGAATATCATGGCATAAACATGTATTTTTAATAGCAAATAAACTCACAAGTATTTAGAGTAAAGACATCCAATAACTCCAAATCAAGTTTCATTTAAAACCATAAAAATATTTCACATTCATTTTACCAATTAAATCAACTCTCAAAATCATATAGATCCTAACTATACGAACTCCCAACTTTACTTGTGGGAAACGTATGAAAATACTCACATAGACATGATATTTGAGATAATTAATAAACAAATATGTAGCAATTAAAGCGCATATACCATGATATTGGATCACTTAGCCAACTACATCTGCCCCTTAGAGAGGGTTTAGTTGAACATCATCGAGACCATCATGGTATAAGAAAATAAAGAACTCATACAAAGAATCGAAACGAACTTTAAGCTTTTATTGAATAATAAACTAATATTTACAAGGGAGAAAGATGAAAAGAGAGGTAAGAGATGTGTGAGATGAGATGTTGTGTGATGAGAGGTAAGATATATTTTTATAATGAGGCTAGGGGGTATATTTATACTAAAAACCTATATATAAGTATTAATTACAAAAATCTCTTAATTGATTTATTTACAACGATCTTCGTGACCAAATGTTTGCATAGCTTTCCCTTATAAAAAGATTTCCGCTCGATTCACCAAGATCGTGTTGACTCGTGATGACATATCATAATATTCTGTTTTGTGGCCTAATTCATTCCATTAAACGGCCGTAAAAACTTCTTTAATACCTGCACAATCAGAAACACCGCAAAATCAAGCGTAAAAGAGGAAAATAACGTACTAACTAACAAAATAGTACCCTAATAACGTAAAAATATGTTATCAGTTGCTGTCGTAGCTTCATGTATCCAATCCTGGCCAAGAACAAAAACTGATTTCACTGGTAAATGATTTCTCGGTTTCTAATTGAAATATATAATAATATAAACACTTACCCACATAGCAGAACAATGAAATGGCAAGAAGCGAACTTCATAGTCCACCTACTAAATCTTCCTTAACTTCTAAATTAACTCAGCACAAGCCAATAGAAGTTGTTGATCATGTAAACAATTAGATGCCAAGAATAGAAAACAAAGAAGCCGGACCTTTTGCTCATTATGTCTCAAACAATTGGTAGTTGGTACACACCTATGTGACAATTAGTAGAAAACTATAACGGATTTTGCTAAACTGTACATATTGAGCATCCGAGTTTGTTGCACTGCGTATATTGTATCCTGTTACTAGGTTAGAAACATTTTTTATTTTCACGTTGAAATTAATATATTTCCAGTCAAGTGCTCTAACGTTGCATATATGCTGATACAAGAAGGATGGGTTCTATCTTCTACAGAAAACACATTAATGCTGTTGTTCAGCTCAATCCAACTACATCCAGGATCCTTCTTCATTTCCAAGCCTTTTAATAGCTTCCTCATCTCCATCTTCTCCTCCCACTTCCCCAATATTGCATATATGTTGGACATAATAATATAGGCAGACGTTGGAATAGGATAAAAAGCGAACATCTTCGCAGCAACCTTTTCACCCACTTCCATATCCATCCAGAACCAACAGGCATTAAGCAAAGCTCCCCAAATGACACCATCCGCTTCAACTGGCATCTCTTTAATAAGCTCCTCGGCTTCTCTTAAACGGCCTGATCGACCAAGAAGATCAGCTACACATGTGAAGTGTTCTAAGCTGGGTGTAATATCATAACTTTCTTTCATTATGTCAAATAATTTTATTCCCTTGTTAAACAACCCCGCATGAGTACAAGCGGTAAGGACCGCTGCAAATGTTGCAGCATTCGGACGCACTCCATGGTTTATCATTTCCTCAAAGAGTAATAGCGTCTCAGAACCAAGCCCGTGGCATGCATAGCCATGTATCAAAGCCGTCCACGCTGCCACATTAGCAGAAGATATGCTGATGAATGCTTTTTGAGCATTGAATATATTCCCACATTTAGCGTACATATCCACAAGGGCTGTCCCAACATAAACATTAGATATAAATGGTGTTTTAATTAAATGAGCATGAAGGACTTGTCCGAGCTGAATAGATCCCAGGCATGAGCAAGAATGAAACAGAGCAGAGAAGGTTGATCTGGTTTTGCATATCGAATTTTTGTGCATTATTGCATACAGTTTTAACGCATTTTCATGTTGATCATTTTTAATATAACCTGAGATCATAGAATTCCAAGTTATAGGGTTCCTTTCTTCTTTCACTTTCTCAAAGAGATCCACGGCTTTATCTAATT
The DNA here is from genome assembly GCF_009905375.1 of Apium graveolens. Classification (NCBI taxonomy): domain Eukaryota; kingdom Viridiplantae; phylum Streptophyta; class Magnoliopsida; order Apiales; family Apiaceae; genus Apium; species Apium graveolens. The sequence goes on along the minus strand of NC_133649.1, from coordinate 205,863,199 downwards.
GAGCACTTCTAGAATACACTGAAATCATTGTATTTGAAGAGAGCAAAGTTCTGCCAGGCATTTTCAGATATAACTTTTCAGAATCCTCACTTCTACCACACAAGGAATACCCTTTCATCATCAGATTATTCAAAACCGGGTCTCTTTCGGGTAGTCCATTAAAAATTAATTCCGCGTCTGCAATCCTACCAGCAGCTATGAGTTCTTTAATGAAGACATTTGTGTCATTCAATGAGGGGCTTATTAGTCTGTCATAGACTTTCTTGGCATCATCCAGAACATCACAATCACAATAAAAGCCAATGAGTGCACCGCTTATGGAGTGTTCAAACTCATATCCATATCGCATAACTAGGCCATGGATAGCTCTTCCCTCATGCAACATCCCTGCTCTAGCACAAGCCCTAGTAATGGAATCAAGAGTAAATTCATTTGGCTTGGCTTCTGCGCTTCCTCTCATGATATTAAATAACTGTAAAGCCTTCCCACAAGCATCATCTTTACAATAACCAGATATCATCGTGGTCCAAGCAATGACATCGCGGCATGGCATACTTGTAAAAAAGTGAAGAGCATTGTCCATTAAGTTACATTGAACATAACCAACAAGCATCAAACTCCACAACACTTGATTCCTCTCATGCAACAAATCAAAAACCCGCCTTGCATCTTGAATCTCAAAACAACTTGCATAGAAATAAACCAAAGCACTTCCAACATGCTTAAAATCCTCCGACCCAGACTTCACCACAACACAATGAACCTGCTTACCACCACAAACCGAAGGCAAACGGGCACAAGCACTCAAAGTGGAAGCAAATGTAGTCTCGTTAAACTTCATACCACCTATATGCATTTCTTTAACAATACTCAGAGCTTCACTAAATCTTCCGGATTTAGAATACCCAGATACCATAATGTTCCAAGACACCACTGTTCTCACCGGCATTTCATCAAACATATTTCGAGCAACGATTAAATTCCCACTTCTAACATGCCTAGAAATCTCAGAATTTCTTGTAAGAAGATGAGAATAACAGATAGTTGTAAATAATCGCCCGACTTTCCCCCATTTTTTAATATTTAACTTCCCAAGCATCCACCGATCCATAGACCCCCTTACAAAAAAAAAGTGTCAAACTGCAAAAACACTTGTTTCCAAAGGTCAAACCCTAAGCCAAACAACCTAACCGCCACTTACTATAAAGCCGCCACGTGTGCCACTGCATGCAGCCACGTACCCTCCCTACTCTCTCTCTCTCTCTCTCTCTCATTTTATATATGAAAGTGTCTCTAATTTAATAGTCTTTTCTCATCCTACCCTATCTAATAATAAATCTAAATCTCTCTCTGGGTTTTACCAGATGGTAAAGTTAGCGACGGCGCGTGATAGCAGAATGTACGGGCCAAGGCTATCGAGAAAGCGGTCAGAGTACATGAACGCGGGGCTATATGTATTTGCGACTATATTATTACTTGTGGGTTTTGCAACACAGTTATCATCAAAAATAGGGGTTGTGTTGGTATTAATAGGACTTTTAATAATTGCAATAGTGAATATTCATGATTTAATTGCTCATCTCGCTGGAATTGATTATTGTTTGGGTTTGATGGAATATGATATTCAACTAGCCCTTGTTGAGTTTGCTGTGCCTTTGCTTCAGTGTTTGGGGACTCTTCTCTCTTTTTTCGCTATTCTCTTTCTCTTTATCCAGGTTGGTTCCTTCTTATTATCCTTCCTCCCTCCAATTACTATTATTTAGTGGAATGAGAAAAAAAATTATGAGTGGAACTATTTCTATATTTGGTTTAAGAGTATAGGATGATGAAGGAATGTGAAAGGTAATTTCTTACAAAATTAGAGTTGGAAGAAAGGTTGCAGGAGTAACTTATAAAATACAATAATGAGATGTCCCACATTTCTATGCTCAAAATGAATAGATTGCAGTAGGGGTGAGAAAAAAAAGTCAAACTGACCGACCAAGACCAAACTGACCAAACTGCTTTTTACGGTTTTTTCGGCCGTTCGACTTGTCTAAGTTTGATATGAATAAAAACCGTTATTTTACGGTTCGACCTAGTTTTCATCTCCGTTAAGGTCAAACCGGACCGTTTCAATATATATTAATATATTTATTATAATTATATACCATTTTTATATATATTAATTACTTAAGTTTATTTTATACTTTATATATTTATTTTATAATTAATATCTTCAAATTTGTATTTGTATTCTAAATTTTAAAAAAATAATAAATTTTATATTTATGTATTTAGTTAGGTTTTAAACCGTTACCGACCGGACCAGACCGTTTTCAAATGACCCGTTTTCAAATGGCCTGGCCCGGTCTGATTTTCTCTAAAACCGTTATATATGGTACGGTCCGGTTTGATCGTAAAAAACCGACCAAACTGATCATTGCACAGCCCTAGATTGCAGTATGTTTGCATATGCCATGTTTGACAATACTAAATTTTTGGCTACAAACTTTCATTATTTGCCAACTACTCTCTCGTCCCAATTTATTTGTCTGTTTGACTTTCTACGGTCAAACTAACACAACTTTGAATTTAAATTCATATGATATATAATCGTAAATATTTATAAAAATTATATCATTATAAAGTATAAATAATCTATTTTAATATGTATATTTCAGGTTTTTAAAATAATGAATGAATAAGTTTTTATTTACGGTCAAAGTTGAGTCAGTTTGACCATAAAAAGTGAAACAGTACAGATAAATTGGGACAGATGGAGTAAAAAAATATTCATAGACCCAAAGTTCAATAATCTTCCAACCAAACAAGTGCAAGTTTTTGTAAAAGGATTTACCCAACCAAACAAGTGCAAGTTTTTGTAAAAGGATTTACCGTGAGGGATACGGACAAAGAAAAGTCTATTTTTTCATGACTTTCAATGTCAAGTTGGTGGGATTGAGCTTTGGTAAATTTTTAGATATTTTTTATTTGCAAAGTGAAAATTATCAATATTTAACACTAATATATTACTCCCTCCGTCCCGCTGAGAAGTTTACGTACACTATTTGCACGCATTTCGAAATTTCTATAAAGTATAGTTTCATAATGTTTTTTTTGAATAAAACTTTTATTCAGAAAAAAAATTAAAAAAAATATTATGAAATTATACTTTAAACGAGCATTGAAAAACGTGCCGAAAAGTAACGTAAACAATCTAGTGGGACGAGGGAGTAGAATTCAACCAGCAACATGGTATACTTGAGGTTATGGGTGTAGTTCCCCCCCCCCACAACTTTGAATTTAAATTCATATGATATATAATCGTAAATATTTATAAAAATTATATCATTATAAAGTATAATTAATCTATTTTAATATTTATATTTCTGGTTTTTAAAATAATGAATGAATAAGTTTTTATTTACGGTCAAAGTTGAGTCAGTTTGACCATAAAAAGTCAAACAATACAATAAATCGGGACAGATGGAGTAAAAAAATATTCATAGACCCAAGTTCAATAATATTCCAACCAAACAAGTGCAAGTTTTTGTAAAAGGATTTACCGAGGGATACAGACAAAGAAAAGTCTATTTTTTCATGACTTTCAATGTCAAGTTGGTGGGATTGAGCTTTGGTAAATTTTTAGATATTTTTTATTTGCAAAGTGAAAATTATCAATATTTAACACTAATATATTACTCCCTCCGTCCCGCTAATATATTACTCCCTCCGTTCCACCGGGAAGTTTACGTACACTATTTGCACGTATTTCGAAACTTCTATAAAGTATAGTTTCATAATGTTTTTTATTTGAATAAAAGTTTAAACATAAAACTTTTATTCAGAAAAAAATTAAAAAAAATATTATGAAATTGGATGTTTGACCCCATAGTTAAGTTGTTTGACCTCCAATAGGAAGTAGACCGGGCTTTCATTTATATCAGCCTTTCTAGTGTATTCTAGATAGGAAAACGTATTTTTGCATGTTTTATATATTACGGGGAAGCTTATGTCCTAATAGCAAAGTGAAGTACTTCTCAGTACAGTGATCCGGTAGGCATATTTTCAGTCTTTTATTTTTTGCCTCCGATGTTACATATTTCTAATCTGTCTACGTGTTTACAAACAAACAAGAAGTAATCTATGTGCATATTATTAATGATGAAATACTAGCAACTATTGGTCATTGGTCATTCATCCTATGTGTATATTGCTTACTTGGAGTTAAGAGAGAATCAATTTTGTTTTAAGATAATGACATATTTAAAATCAGTTATGGTATCTTATATCTTATGCTATTTTATATTAAGGAGGAGAAGCAAAAATATTTGAAGTTGGAGAAGCATGGTATGAAAATGCTTATTGCAGGTTCATCTTTGTGGGTGCTGGGTTCCATACATAACTCATGCCAGATCTATGAAAGAGCAGATGGTCACGTCCAGGTTTTGCAAGAAAGTGTCCAGATCCCTTTCCTGATGGGAAGCTTGTTGTTCTTGGTAGGTTCCGTTCTGAATTGCCGCGAGCAGGCTGGCACGCTTCACCATGGTCTGGACTTATTTGTAAGTCACTTGTGCAGTTTGTTTAAGGGGTGGTATTGTATTTATACTTTAAATGATTTTTATAAAGTTAATGACTTTCATGAATTTTACATATTTTTAACAACTACTATAGAGTTATCGAAATTTCAAATAAGTTTTCACAGAGTTATTAGCAGTCATGTTAATTCTTATGATAAATCTCCTGACTTTTTTAAAAGTGATGTAGTTTAATTTTCAAAGTAAGTCATTAGAAGTCAATCTTTTTAAAAGTCATTGACTTTTTGAATAACAGAATACTTGTAAAGAGTCTTTTAGATGTCTGAATTTAATACCGCCATACTTTTCAAGACTTTGTAAAAATCTTGATTGAGTAAGACCAAACTTTTATAGACTCCTTGAATGTTAATGTTAGAATTCAATACCTTGTGAGTTCTAGAATCATTAAAAGTTTTTAAATCTTTTGATACAATACAATCCCCTTAGTTCTCGATCAAAAACCATGTAGCATTTGGTCAAATAAGGGGGAAAACAATGTAGTGGATTTAAGTTAGCTGGAATTGGCATGAGCATAACTAGAAAGTAATCATATTGGAGAAGTGGGGAAGTTGAGTTGAATGACTTCAAAGGGGTTCAAAAGTTGAAATTTCTTAGTTGAAGTGACATTAAACCACCGATTAATGTGCTTAATATTTAAATTCAATATCTCTGTTTTGAGCATTTTTAAGTTTATGCAGAGCGAGACGTGGACCTTGCTATGCATAGTTGGGAGCTTAATGCTATTCATTGGAGGAATAACCAATGTAGTGAAAGTATTTAAGATGCAGCAGTTTGATAATGGATTGCGGCTAGAGAAATTGAGAGGTGGAGCACAGGAGCGATTAGCACATGTACGGGAAGGTCAAGTACCCCTCATTCGAGAAAACCAGAGGAGAAGACATGCTGAACTAGTCGGACCATCAGTAACTCCAACTCCGTACAAGGATGTTTTGCTAGGTCAGCCGTGATCACAGTTCAGCTTGGTATGTGTTGCGTTTCCAACCATTGGGATTCTGAGATCGGTCAAGAGTTAAATGGTTTGACAACTGGTCTGCTGCATGTCACAGGGAAGACAACTTCTCAGTTTTTCCCAGTTCAGAAGGTTGTTACATTAATGTATGATGCTTTCAGTTAGGACTCAAAAAACTGCAACGCTATAAATAATGTTTGTTTTTTCATTTTAATCTGGGTGATGGTACTAACATGGTGAAGCTAGTACTGAGCCGTCCCAAGTCCCTACTAGATTGGAGGCCATATACTAAACTAGTAGGGATGCTCGCTGTTTTGGGAGTTGAAGCTTAAAATAAACTTGGAACATTTTAAAGTTGGACAATGTAAACTAGTGTACTTGAAGACACAATTTTGTTAATACAAAAAAAGGTAGGCAAGTTGGTACAATTCTTTTGTTAAACTTAGGTGAACTGATAAACATTTGGTAGAAATGTTCAAGAATTGTCAACAATGTGATCCTAATCGTTAAAAGCTTCCTGACAACAGGCTGTTGTCAGGAATTTAATCCAAATATCCAAATAAAGCTTCTTGACAACAGGCTGTTGTCAGGAATTTAATCCAAATATTCAAATAGCACCAGATTGTCCAGTGATCAGAATTTAATTGTGAAGTCTTTAGCTGAAGACTAATCATATATTCCCGGGTGTAATTCTTTTTCAACTAAAGACTTCACTTTCTAAAAAATTTAACAGGGGGTACAATCTAGAAAGTTAATCATATTTTTAATCCTATTAATTTAGAGCAACATTCTAAGCTTTTAACTATTCTACTAGTATAGAAATCAAACACTGAGAAAGTCTTAGCAGACAGGATCCCAAATTATTAAACCAACCCACAGTGGATCAACAACTTTAGCAAGTGAAAAATGTGGGAATTGTTAAAACCAACACAAAGCTTGATACTTCATGCTAAACCGCAAATTAAAGCTTGATATATGTTTTAGACAATGACAACAGCGCGAATGATCCGATTTGAAGGTATCTTAAATTTTATTAATCAACTTATATCAGATACGGGTTAGGACAGACATGATTAATCAATTATTTATTAGTTATTGGTCAGATCTTTACTAGTAGTATGATAAGCAGAGACTAGAGACTAAAGCAGTACTTATGCAAAAATGTATAGATAGTCTAAGCATCCAGACAACAACATTACCAAACAATTTTGATCCAGGCAGTAGAACATCAAGTTTCCGGAGTCTGCGACAAGCTTCTCAACATCGCCAATGGAATCTTCTGTACCACTTTCTTCATCTTCAAAAACTATAATATTTACATTATAAATAATTAATGATTTCAGAGAATTTCAAAAGATTTATGAAATAATTAACTTTACCTTTAGACCCATACAACCAACCACTGGTGCATAACAAAACCTCTGCATTATCCGGTGTGATAGAACCACGATACTTGCTAATAATTTGACTTCCGATACTAAAAGAAGACTCAGAAGCAACGGTAGTTATCGGCATGCTTAAAATATCTCGTGCCATAATGGATAAAATGGGGTATTTGCTCTTATTTGATCTCCAAAAAGAAAGTACATCTATTTTCACTCTAGCATCCAACTTACTTTCTTCCAAGTACAAATCAAGTTGCGATTTAGTTTCATTTTGTGAGTCATTTTGACAAAAAATTGATTCGAACTCCTACAAAATTTAAAAAATGTTAGCACAATAATAAAAGCGCATATACAAGTGTATAAAATGTACACTAGGATCAAAGGAAAGTTCTTACATCTATATCATCCATTGCTTCATCATGATCTTCGTTAATGACTCTTGAACAAGAAGTGATAGTTGTAGAAGATATACTTGATATTCGATAATAATCCAAGTAAAGCTCTTCCATCTTCTCATAGATATGTCTAACTTTTTCAGAATAATTTGTGGGATAGATCTTTCTAAATACATACTCCACAAACTTCAACTTATAGCGAGGATCTAATATTACAGCAAATGACAAAATCAAGCTATAATTCTCCCAATACTTCCTAAACTTTTCATTCATTTCAAACGCTGTTTCATATAAAATACTACTCTCATCTTGCATTTTCGTGCTAATAAGTGACTGTATCTTGTACATTCCATGAAAATAAAGATTAGAAGTTGGATATTGACTTCCCGAGAACAGAACAGTGATATCATAGAAAGGCTTTATAAAATTGATAAATTTTATGAACTTTGGCCCATTTTTCATCTGTTAAATAACCCACATTTTTGTCTTCTAATTCATACTAAGATAAAGCAATCTTGTATTGCAATGCACTCTCAAGCATGATATAAGTAGAGTTCCATCTTGTTGGAACATCTTGAGAAAGCTTCTTTTTGCAATTAATTGAAAGTTGACTAACAAACTCTGCCAATTTTATCATCCTTGCCTTTGCTCCTCTAACATATTTTACCATTTCTCTAACTTTACGTACACAACCGTCTACTACTTTAAGGCCACTTTGAACAATCAAATTCAAGATGTGTGCACCACAACGCACGTGAAAATAATCTTCATCACAAAGCAAGACACCATTCATATTCAAATGACTTTTCAAAATCTCTACAAAAGAATTATTTGCAGAAGCATTGTCAAGAGTTAATGAAAACACTTTTCTCTCAATTCCCCATTCTTTAAGCAAACAAATAAATTTTTCTGCCAATAATTGTCATGTATGTGGTAGAGGCATAAATCTTAAATTTAAGATCCTTGACTGCAAAATCCAATTTTCATCCATATAATGTGCAGTAAGAGATAAGTACCCATCCATGGTTGATGAAGACAACAAATCAGATGTAAGACATATTCTCCCAGATAAATTCTCTAACTCTTGTTTCATTTTTCTCTTTTCTATCCTATATATATCCAAGATATTAGCTTTTATAGTATTTCTTGAAATGTCTTGTACTTTGTGATTTAAGTACCTATGCATTTCCCGAATTTCATCATATTCAACAAAATTAAAGGGCAAGTTATGTTGTACTATTGATTTTCCCATTAGATTACGGTAAACACTTTGCTCGAATAGAATAATTTCAAGTTCATCACCACAAACGTCTCCATGTTTTAACATCATATGCTTTCTCATATTTGAGGTACAATGTTCACTTATATAAACTTGATCACATTTTTTACACCTAGACTTTTGTATTCCATTCTCCACAAACTTATCAAATAATTCCCAAATTATTGATGTAGATTTCTTAAAACTTTTTGTACGTCTACTAGAGGTCGAACTTTGTTCTTCTTCCATTACAATATTAAATCTACATTAAACCAACAACAAACAAGAAAATATAGATACATACATTAGATTTAGACTACTAAATAATAAAACATACTTAAACATATGATAAAACATAAACATATATACATAATTGATCACAATTACTACTCAATTTGATAAATATACTAAACATACATAAATCACACATACCCAAATAATCAAACATATATAAAGATGTGTGTGTCTACGTATGTATAGGTGTTTGCAGAGATATATACCTGATAAGATCAGAGGTCAGAAACAGTCAGAAAATTACTCAAAGATTAAATGAAAACAGTCAGGAGATTCTTCGAACTTAATAAATACACCCAAGTTTAGAGCCGAGAGTTACAATATTGCTTAATCTTCGATTGACGATTCTAGGTTAGAACTTAGAAGTCTTTTTTTTTAAATATGGAATCACGCATTTGATCCATATTTGGGTCCAAATTTAGGATAAAAAATGTGATTTTAAAACCAACCAAATCCAAATAAAAAATATGACTTTTTGTTGGGCCAGATTTTAAAAACTGGTTTGGTTTGGACCGGATATATGGTTTTGGGCCTGTTTTGCCAGGTCTAACAACAACATTGTTGAATTAGTGAAGAATGACTTTTAAATAAGACCGTAAATCCAGTACCTGTATGTTCAAAAGATAAAGATTAAGTGTTCCAAATTGTACTCGTTCATTGTTGTTTGAAGTGCATACCTGTTTCGAAGTTCATTAACCATTTCGCTATAGTGGTTTACGTAGAATTTTATTGAAACATAATCGCACAATGTAACATCGGCACTATGCTTGTTCCTCACCATTTTACAGATAATGCATTTCAGCATTGTTCAAAGCAATGTTATATGTGTTGCCCAACTCGTCCCAGCGAATAGGTCTCTCATTATTGTAGTGATAATATAATGATGTTATGAGTTTGTTTTATAACTTAGAGGGTGTATTTAATCAAAATTTTAAAAGATTTTTTTGAATTCTTGAAGTCAAGAGATATTCAATTTGGATTTTAAAAATTCTTTGAAATTTAATGGTATTCAATATAGATTAGAATTTTTTTTTAAAATCTGATGGTATTCAATTTAGATATTCAATTTATATTTTAAAAAGTCTACTGAAATATGACGATATTCAATTTGGATTTTTAAAAGTCCATCAAAATCTGATGGTATTCAAAAATTCGTGGAATTTATTTTATTTGAAAAAGTTGTGGATTTTAATGAATTTGCTAGTTCATTTTTAATCTTTTGAAATCTCTTTAAAATACACGAGATTTTGAAAGATTTGTAGAAAACTTCACAAAATTAGCAAGACTCTGCAAGATTTTTTTATCAACTCCGTCAAAATCCATGAACAATTAAAATAAACGAAAATCTTCCAAAATCGATGGATTATTATCAATCCTTTAAAATCTGAAATTAAAACACCCCCATTAGTAATAGTATAAGTTTAGAAACTTACCAGTATCTGATATTACTATCTCAGGGAATTTTTGTTCTTCATTTCTTTTGTTGACAATGGATTGCAACGCCTTGCGTTGAATGACTATTCCTACAACATCATTCAGTATGAGGCTCAGACCTCCGCAAATTCTGAAATTCAAAATATAGTGTCTATATTTTTTTTGACGTTCACTCTAATTTTCCAGTCATATTTCTTGATAATTTGAAGGTCATCCAATGTTAGATCTTCCGGGAGTCTGAAATTTAGAATATAGTGTTTACATTTTCTTAGAGACGTTCACCCGAATTTTCCAATCATATTTCTTGATAATTTGAAGGTCAACCAATGTTTGAATTTGTATGTTTTCCATTTTTAAAGAGAGTGTTCAATGTAATTTTTCAACGAGGTGTAAGTTATAAGTTTAAAGTTAATATGATTGATGAATAAGAATCTTCTGCTAGTTGTTTTGGTGTTCAATTTCCACGATAAGTAAGTTCTAAAAGATGGACAACTTGTGTAGGATAGGCTGACAAAAATATAGATGTGATATATTCCCTCTGTTCCTGTTGAATTCTCTATGGTTACTATTTTGGGTTATTATTTTGGGGTGTCCCTCTTATTTCCTCATTTCTATACATCACCAAAAATAGTAAATTTATAATATTATTAAAACAGTTTATATTATATTATATTCTTTAAACAGATCTCTAACAATCTTCATTAAAGTTAAACAAAACTTATAATTAATTTAATCAATTTTTTACTCACCCATTTTTATCTTACCACTTTCTTATTCTATTCATTCCGTACGACTCTTTTACCCGACTAAATCAAGAACCCTAAAATCAAAAGAACCCTCAAATTTATTTTCTATCTTACTGTCATCTTACTCAATGGAATCTTAACTAATAGATGATTCCGCTCCTTCTTTTGACTCAAACTCTGAAACCCTAACTCCTCCATCTCTAGTTATTGTGATCGTAGAAGTTACTGAAAAATCTCCAAAATCACAATTGATCAATTGTTCGACCCCATCCTTTGATTCTGATTTAGAAAGTGTAGTTTCCCCTACTTTGTTATGCTAAGTTGATCAAGATACCCCGAAATATCAAATTGTTAAAAGGGATAAAAAGAAGAAACAAAAGTCAGAGGAGAAGCCAAGCAAATCGATAGCAAAGAAGTTGGAATTCGATGACCCAGAATTTGATGACCCAGAATTCGATGACCCGGAATTTGATGACCTGGAATTCGACGACCCAAGTGGTATACTTCACTGCCTTCTCCCTAGATATTAGGAATATATGTGCATTGGTTTGATGATATGTTTAACAAAACACTTAAGTGGAAAACTAGTGTTTGTAGCCTCAACGGATAAGACCATTTTGGCTATCCGTTGAGGGTGTAGCTTGATAAGTGGCATTTTATACCACTTAGAACGTCTTAAAATGGCTTAAATTGGTGTCTTGAAATCAAGTATTTTGTGTATTTGATGCGTTTTTCTAGTGTTTATGCATTTCAGGGTATTAGTTGCATTTCGGAGAAGGAATCATCAAGAATAAGCCTTGGCATGTGTTCATCATTGCGAGAGGAAAAGAACGGGCAGATTACGGCGAAGAAACGGAGCAAACCTGGAAATTTTCCAGTAGGGTCCTGCGCGCCCGCGCAGCAATGCTGAGCGGCCGCGCAGCAGCCTTGCGCGCCCGCGCAGAAATGCTGGGCGGCCGCGCAGGGTCGGGGAAAAAACTGAATTATTTTAGACTTCTACTTCTGTTTGGCTTCCAACTTCTATGTAATCTGAGTTTTATGGGACTATTATATAGGTAGATTTGAGACGTTTTTCACAGAGTATTAAGAGGAGATTATGTTTTAGATTGTGTTTTGCAAGAAGCGAAGGAGATAAGGAAGAAGACCGATTTAGCACACCGCAACGAAGAGGAAGCATATATTCTTGTGATTCTTGTTTCGTTGTAACGTTGGATGCTAGTTTTCTTGCTTTGACTTATTTACTCTTGTGACATACTCTGTTTAAATATAATTAGTTTAGTTGTTATTTTCTTGTGTTTGTTTATCATGATTTCATATGAACCCATGATGGCGATAAGTTCTATTATGGGCTAATCGTGATCATGGGGTTGCAACGGATTTATTATGGAATTCTTTAGTTAATTGTTTAATACTTTAGTATGTGATGATTGCATGATATCTAGTATTGGTTGTGCATATTCGTCTTATGTGCGTCGCGAACATATAAGATAGGGTGTTAATCTCTTTTGAAGCGATGGTGGATCTTGAGATTTAGAACTTGCCATGCTAGCATAGGTTCATGTACGTTGTGCATGATTAGTGGGTAACTCTAACAGTTTTATTTGCCCTATATAATCAAAAAGGAATAACTTGTGCTTAAATCGTTGTGTTGTCAATTTCTGTAGACATATAGGAACTCAACATAATTGATGACTATTCAACTTCTATCTTAATTGTGGATGTTTGGTAGAATGGTATTAGTACAATGAAAGTTGGCTTTTATCAGTTTCATGTTATTCGATTAATATCATCACTGTCACATGCTAAAGGTAATAACAATGGCTATAGAAGGAAGTAATATTGAAGTTGTGATCTCATGAGTGTTTTATTGAAGTGTTAGTTAAGTGGTTAATTAAGTAGTTAATTATAGTTAATATTTAATCAACAATTTTAAGTGTTATCTTAACATTGAGAAGTAATCATACATTGGTGAGTGAGTTTAATTAGACAATAACTTAGTCTGAGTCTCTGAGGGAATGAACTAGAAAGTATTCTATATTACTTGCGAACGCGTATACTTGCGTGAATATTAGTGCGTGATTTCGCCCTAACAAGTTTTTGGCGCCGCTGCCGGGGACTCGGTGTAATTGTTTAGTTTATGTACTTACCATCATTGGTCATTAGGACTCAGTGATTAGGACGTAGTAGTTAATTACTCTTTTCGGTTGTATTTCAGGTACTTTAGCAAACGTTTATGCAAACTCGTTCTCGTGCTCGCAAGAGGACCTTAGATACAGCTGAGGAGAAAGACGAAGTTCTTGATACACCGGAGAAGTTAGATTTTGAGGATTCGGATTCAGGAACTGAGCAGAAAGAACCAGTAAACATGGGAGATCGTATTGTTCAAGCTGATTCGGCTCTTATGGATTTTTCTCGGCCTAAAATTGATGACATTCAGTCAAGCATCCTTCATCCGGCTATTCAAGCTAACACCTTTGAAATCAAGCCGGGCACTATTCAGATGGTGCAGAATTCTGTTTCTTTTGGAGGAGCGGCAACTGAAGACCCCAACATGCACATAAGGAATTTTGTCGAGATCTGCAGCACTTTTAAGTATAATGGCGTGACTGATGAGGCTATCAAGTTGAGGCTTTTCCCATTCTCACTGAGGGATAAAGCTAAAGACTGGTTACATTCTGAACCAGCTGGGTCAATCACTACGTGGCAAGATCTTGCGCAAAAGTTTCTGGTGAAGTTTTATCCAATGGCAAAGACTGCTGCTATGAGGAGTGCTCTTACTCAATTTGCACAGCAACCTACAGAATCTATGTGCGAGGCTTGGGAACGCTACAAGAAAATGTTGAGAAAATGTCCACATCATGGAATGCCGGATTGGATGGTAATCACTGGTTTTTATAATGGTTTGGGGGCCCAATCTCGGCCCATGCTCGATGCAGCAGCTGGAGGCGCCTTATGGGCTAAAAGCTATACTGAGGCGTATAATCTTATCGAGACGATGGCTGCAAATGAGCATCAAAACCCAACTCAGAGGATGACGTCAGGCAAGGTAGCAGGTATTCTGGAAGTTGATGCAGCCACCGCTATTGCAGCCCAGCTCCAAGCGCTATCAATGAAGGTTGATTCTCTGGCTACGTATGGAGTTAATCAAATAGCTATGGTTTGTGAGCTTTGTGCAGGTTCTCATGCTACGGATCAGTGTTCTCTTGTAAATGAATCTGTTCAGTATGTGAATAATTATCAGCGACAACAGCAGCCTGTGCCAGCGACCTATCATCCTAACAACAGAAATCATCCAAATTTCAGCTGGGGAAATAATCAGAATGCTATTCAGCCACCATATCAGCAAGGAGTAAGTAAACAGTTTAACCCACCTGGATTCCAGCAACCACAGCAGTATGCTACAAGGCAATCATATCCTCAACAGGGAAGTGCAGCTGCACCTACTAGTGCTGATTTAGAGGAACTTAAGCTGTTGTGCAAGAGTCAGGCGGTTTCTATCAAGACCTTGGAAAATCAAATCGGTCAATTAGCCAATGCAGTGCTCAATCGTCAACCTGGCACTCTTCCCAGTGACACGGAAGTACCAGGCAGGAAGGAAGCCAAAGAGCAAGTCAAGGCTATTACCTTAAGGTCTGGAAAAGTAGCTGATGCTGAAAAGGCAAAAGAAGTCGAAGCTGAAGTTAGAGATGAAGAATCTAAGCAAAAGGAGAAAGCGGCGGAACCAAGGAAGACTACTGTTGAACACACTCTGCCTGAGGCTAATACAGGGGAGAAACAGCTCTATCCTCCACCACCTTTTCCTAAGAGATTGCAGCAACAAAAGCTGGATAGACAGTTCGGGAAGTTTCTGGAGGTGTTCAAGAAACTTCACATCAATATACCTTTCGCTGAGGCTCTGGAACAAATGCCTAGTTATGCGAAGTTTATGAAGACTATTCTTTCAAGGAAGGTGAAACTGGATGACCTTGAAACCGTTGCTCTCACGGAAGAATGTAGCGCTGTTCTGCATCAAAAGTTACCACCAAAACTGAAAGATCCAGGAAGCTTCACCATTCCTTGCACCATTGGCAATCTAACTTTTGACAAGTGCCTTTGTGATTTGGGAGCAAGCATTAATCTGATGCCCTTGTCGATCTTTAAAAAGCTGGATCTGCCTGATCCAAAACCCACATACATGTCGCTACAATTGGCTGACCGTTCCATTACTTACCCAAGGGGCATAGTTGAGGATGTGCTTGTCAAGGTGGATAAGCTCTTCTTTCCTGCAGATTTTGTTATTCTGGATTTTGAGGAAGATAAGAAGATTCCCATAATCTTGGGGAGGCCTTTCTTGGCTACTGGCCGTACCTTGATAGATGTGCAAAAAGGGGAACTTACTATGCGGGTCCAAGATCAGGATGTGACCTTCAACGTATTCAAGGCAATGAAATTCCCTACAGAAGATGAGGAGTGTTTAAAAGTGGATGAGATTGATTCCGCAGTTACTTCGGAACTCGATCACATGCTAATGTCTGATGCATTGGAAAAGGCCTTAGTGGGGGATTTTGACAGCGATGATGAAGATAGCAACGAGCAATTACAATATCTGAACGCTTCTCCATGGAAGCGAAAGCTCGACATACCATTTGAATCTCTTGGTACTTCTGACCTTAAGAATGCTGAAGGGAAGCTCAAACCATCAATAGAGGAAGCACCTACCTTGGAGCTTAAACCATTACCTGAACACTTGAGGTATGCTTTTTTAGGTGATTCATCTACGTTACCTGTTATTATTTCAGCTGACCTTTCAGGTAGTGAGGAAGATAAGCTCTTAAGGATTTTGAGAGAATTCAAATCGGCTATAGGATGGACCATAGCAGACATCAAGGGGATAAGTCCTTCATATTGTATGCATAAAATTTTGCTAGAGGAAGGAAGTAAGCCAACTGTGGAACAGCAATGAAGACTGAACCCGATCATGAAGGAGGTGGTGAAGAAAGAAATTCTGAAATGGCTAGATGCAGGCATCATTTATCCTATTTCTGACAGCTTGTGGGTGAGCCCCGTGCAATGTATACCTAAGAAAGGAGGTATCACTGTGGTCGCAAATGAAAAGAATGAGCTCATCCCTACTCGAACAGTTACAGGATGGAGAGTATGCATGGATTATAGGAAATTGAACAAAGCCACAAGGAAGGATCACTTCCCTCTTCCATTCATTGATCAAATGCTTGACAGATTGGCGGGACATGAGTATTTTTGTCTTCTGGATGGTTATTCCGGGTATAATCAGATTTGTATTGCACCAGAGGATCAGGAAAAGACTACCTTCACTTGTCCATTTGGCACATTTGCTTTTCGTAGAGTTTCGTTTGGGTTATGTGGCGCCCCGGCCACCTTTCAGAGATGTATGATGGCTATATTCTCTGACATGATTGGAAATAACGTCGAAGTGTTCATGGATGACTTCTCCGTCTTTGGACACTCATATGATGAATGCTTGAATAATCTGCGCGCCGTACTCAAAAGATGCGTGGAAACTAATTTGGTGCTTAATTGGGAGAAATGTCATTTTATGGTGCGTGAAGGCATTATCCTTGGGCATAAGGT
Organism: Apium graveolens; assembly: GCF_009905375.1. Classification (NCBI taxonomy): domain Eukaryota; kingdom Viridiplantae; phylum Streptophyta; class Magnoliopsida; order Apiales; family Apiaceae; genus Apium; species Apium graveolens. The sequence continues at coordinate 205,846,569 of NC_133649.1, read as the reverse complement.
CTCTAGCAAAGGTCTGGAGGTGGACAAGGCCAAGGTGGGAGTCATTGAAAATCTTCCCCCACCTAATTCGGTGAAAGGAATCCGTAGTTTTCTCGGTCATGCGGGTTTTTATCGGCGATTCATCAAGGACTTTTCAAAGATATCTAAGCCGTTGTGCAATTTACTTAAGAAAGATGTGCCTTTTAAATTTGATGATGAATGTTTGGCAGCATTCGAAACTCTCAAGGAGAGTTTGATCACGGCACCAGTTATTACATCACCAAATTGGACAGAACCGTTTGAGATGATGTGTGATGCGAGTGATTATGCGGTAGGTGCAGTTCTGGGACAGCGCAAGAAAAATCTCTTCCATGTGGTCTACTATGCGAGTAAAACTTTAAATGGGGCCCAATTGAACTACACCACTACTGAGAAGGAGCTTTTGGCTATAGTCTTTGGCTTTGAGAAATTTCGATCTTATCTGCTTGGTACGAAAGTGACAGTATTCACTGATCATGCAGCTATTCGCTATCTGGTTTCTAAGAAGGATTCGAAGCCGAGACTCATTCGTTGGGTGCTTTTACTTCAAGAATCTGAGTTAGAGATCAAAGATAGAAAAGGTACTGAGAATCAAGTAGCTGACCATCTCTCTAGGTTGGAGAATCCCGATTCTACTTCACAAGATAGAACGTTAATCAATGAATCTTTTTCGGATGAGCAGTTGTTTGCAATTCAGGAGGAAGAACCATGGTTTGCAGATATTGTAAACTATCTTGTCAGCAATATAATGCCTCCTAATTTGACATCCGCGCAAAAGAAGAAGTTTCTGCATGAGGTGAAGTGGTATATGTGGGATGAACCATATTTGTTTAGACAGGGAGCTGACCAGATCATCAGGAGATGTATCCCGTTCTGTGAGACGGAGGGGATATTACGAGACTGCCATTCCACGGTTTATGGTGGACACTATGGAGGTGAGAAGACGGCAGCTCGTATTCTGCAAGCAGGTTTTTTCTGGCCTACCTTGTTTAAGGATGCTCATCAGTTTGTTTTAAGGTGTGATCGTTGCAAAAGAGTGGGAAATTTGTCAAGGAAGGATGAGATGCCATTAAATGTGATGCTTGAAGTCGAGGTCTTTGATGTATGGGGAATCGATTTCATGGGGCCTTTTATCTCATCTTGCAATAATCAGTACATCTTGCTGGCAGTCGATTATGTCTCAAAATGGGTCGAAGTTAAAGCTTTACCGACAAATGATGCAAAGGCAGTGCTAAATTTTCTTCATAAGCAAATTTTCACAAGGTTTGGAACACCTCGGGTAATCATAAGTGATGAAGGATCGCATTTTTGTAACCGTAAGTTCACTTCTATGATGCAGCGTTATAATGTGAATCATCGAGTAGCTACTGCCTATCATCCGCAAACAAATGGTCAAGCGGAAGTGTCTAACAGAGAGATAAAGCGCATTCTAGAGAAGGTTGTTTGTCCGTCAAGGAAGGATTGGTCTTTAGAGCTCGATGAAGCTGTTTGGGCTTATAGAACAGCATACAAAACTCCACTTGGGATGTCACCGTTTCAGTTGGTGTACGGTAAGGGATGTCATCTACCGGCGGAGCTTGAGCATAAGGCCTACTGGGCATTGAAGAAATTGAACCTGGATTTAGATGCAGCTGGTAAGAAAAGAATGCTTCAGCTTAATGAACTTGATGAATTTCGACTTCAAGCGTACGAGAATAACAAAATGTATAAGGAAAAGGTGAAGAGGTGGCACGATAGGAAGCTACATCCTAAGTTATTTGTGCCAGGGCAACAAGTTCTGTTATTCAACTCTCGGCTCCGACTTTTTCCTGGGAAGTTAAAATCAAGGTGGTCTGGACCTTTTATTGTCAAAACTGTGTTTCCACATGGAGCGGTGGAAATTTTTGAGAATGATTCGGACCAAGCATTCAAGGTTAACGGTCAGCGGTTGAAGCACTACTATGGGGACATGGCAAACCGAGAGGTGGTTAGTGCCATGTTGTTGACTACGTGAGAAAGGTACGGAACGTCAAGCTAATGACGAAAAAGAAGCGCTGCGTGGGAGGCAACTCATGAATTGTTGTTACAGGAACCCTTAGAAGTTAATAACCTATCCAAAAACACAAAAAAATCAGAAAACAGGGGCTGAAAAAAAAAATTCCAGAGACCCTCTGCGCGCCCGCGCAGCTATGCTGAGCGGCCGCGCAGCTTGCTGCGCGCCCGCGCAGAAATGCTGAGCGGCCGCGCAGGGGTCGAGTTTCAGAAAATTTTTTTACAGTTCAGAAAAAAAAAAAAACAAAAACACACAAAAAACCCATCACAGCCCATAAACCCACGAATTCTTTTCCCATTACCCCATGATTTTATCTCTCAACCCCACTCCTAATCTAATTTAACCTACTCCACACCCTATATATACATACACCTATCCCACATATGTCCCACAAACTTCCTACACTTAAACCCTCGCATAGACATCAAAAATCAGTTCTTACACACTTTTATTCACAAATCAATGGCACCCAAGAGAGCACGCACTATTGACAGCAGCAGCACAGTTCCTACTGCTGATTCATCAAGGGGTACTGCTGCAAGGCCTCGGTTAACTGACAGAGCTGCGGAGGAGGAGTACACTAGGCTGTTGGGGAAGCCGATTCTGAAGGAGAGGGGGTTTTTACCATCAGGGAGGGATGGTGAGTTGTTGCCCATGATTGCAGAGAAGGGGTGGATAGCTTTTTGTGAGTCACCCGAAGCAGTACCGATGAGTGTTGTTCGCGAGTTCTACGCGAACGCGAAGGCTGAAAAGAATGGGTTTTCTGTAGTTCGTGGGCTGACGGTTGATTATCATCCTGCGGCGATTCGCCGTGTGATTGGACAGCGAGAGAGGAAGCCCGAGGAGGAGAACTGGAATGAAAAGACTGCTGAGGACTTTGACTTGGATTTAATTTGTGCGACTCTCTATCGACCGGGCACAGTTTGGAACCGCAGTCCAGCCAATAATGAGTATCGTCACTTTCCGGCGATCGCCATGAACAGGTATGCCCGTGCATGGAATGCATTTATATGTGCTAATATTTTGCCTTCTTCACATGCATACGAGGTCACAGTTGAGAGAGCACAGTTGTTGTGGGGAATTCTGAATGAGGAATACTATGTGGACCTTGGTGAGTTTATCTACCAAGGAATTCTGAAGTTTTTGAGGGGAGCAAAGGATATGAACATCCCTTATGCATCCACGGTTACAAAGCTATGCCGAGCAGTAGGAGTGAACTGGCCGGCTCATGAGCAGTTGCAGTTGCCAGTAGCTCCGATAGATTCTGGCACTCTGAATGGGATGCAGGAGTGGACCGGTGGTGAGCCTGAGGAGCATGGGCTGGGTTATCGTCTTCCAGGAGGGCGTCCAGCACGAGGTGCTACTATGGCCAGGCCAGGGCGTGGTGAGGCTAGTTCTTCGAGAGCTCAGGAGGGTGCTGGGATCGGTGATGTCCAGTATAGGAGGCTTTCACGGTGGATGGATGCCATGTATGAGACGCAGAGCAGGTTTGCTCAGGAGCTCACCCTTGCGTTAGGGACTGCTTTTCGAGGCCTTGGAGCTGATATCCAGTGGCCAGTTTTTGGTGAGGACTCTGCATACCCGCCGCCTGATACTCCACCTACTGAGGGTGATGATGATGATGACTCCGAGTAGGTATACCCTGTGTTCCTTTCTACTACCTTCACTGGGGACAGTGAAGATTTTAAGTTTGGGGGTGGTAGTTAAGGAATATTTTGTGTGTGTCATATAGCTGCATATTCATGATAGTTAGTTCATATAGTTGCATAATTTTTGCCATATAGTTTTTTTATATAGCTTTATTTATTTGTCATATCATATAGCTCATGCATATACCATGATCCCTTTTGCAATGATTTATCGACTGAATTGTGATATTGATGCGAGTGTAGTGATAGCATTAAAGTGATATTAAGTTGTGTAGGTTGGTATGCATGCTAGAAGCACTTGTATTTTCACTAAGTCTTAGAGAATGCTTAAGGGATAGATTGTTGTTATGATCTGATTATTTTCGAGGATAATCTATTTATTATGCTTGGAATTTGATAATAGGTTCTTAGTGGTAAAGGCATGAAAAAGAAAAAAAATGGAGTAAAAATGGAATTTGTTGCTAGTTGTGGCTAGGCGTCAAATGGCTAGTAGCCGGCTCGCATGTTATGCGAGTAGTCTAGGGTTGAGCAAGATGGAGCGAAACGCACTTGCTCAGAGTTATTAAAAAAAAAAAAAAATTTGCATAATTGATCAAGAGTGGGCTCTTTGGTATTCGAGTTATTAAGTTCTTAGGGGACTTTGTGCCTAGTGACCTAAGGCTTTTAGAGTCTGGGATCCGCTAACCTAACGCTCGTTACATGGATACCATTGTATAAGTCTTTTGTGGACCTCACTCATTGCACGGTCAAATAAGCATTTGAGTTGTAAATAAAAAGCACGATTCCGTAGTAAGCTCCAGAGTTCTTGTAGTGTTGTATATCACTTTGTGCCTAGAATTTTTATTCTTTGTATAATCGTAGGATTGTCTTGAGGATAGTCTAGTCATAGTAATTGGTCTAGTTCCAAAGCATATCTGTTAAGCATTTGCACACACCACATTTCTGGCGGTATGTCCGTTTGCATGAGTTTATTGATCTTTACTGTCTAACTGCATTCGTTGAGACGTGGCAATTTGGTTGGTTAATTGTAGTAAGGGGGATCGTTGCATTTTCATATAGATTGCATTCATGCATATTTTTATTTGTTTTTGAGTCTGTGACGCTTGAGGACAAGCATCGATTTAAGTTTGGGGGTGTGATAAGTGGCATTTTATACCACTTAGAACGTCTTAAAATGGCTTAAATTGGTGTCTTGAAATCAAGTATTTTGTGTATTTGATGCATTTTTCTAGTGTTTATGCATTTCAGGGTATTAGTTGCATTTCGGAGAAGGAATCATCAAGAATAAGCCTTGGCATGTGTTCACCATTGCGAGAGGAAAAGAACGGGCAGATTACGGTGAAGAAATGGAGCAAACCTGGAAATTTTCCAGTAGGGTCCTGCGCGCCCGCGCAGCAATGCTGAGCGGCCGCGCAGCAGCCTTGCGCGCCCGCGCAGAAATACTGAGCGGCCGCGCAGGGTCGGGGAAAAAACTAAATTATTTTAGACTTCTACTTCTGTTTGGCTTCCAACTTCTATGTAATCTGAGTTTTATGGGACTATTATATAGGTAGATTTGAGCCGTTTTTCACAGAGTATTAAGAGGAGATTATGTTTTAGATTGTGTTTTGCAAGAAGCGAAGGAGATAAGGAAGAAGACCGATTTAGCACACCGCAACGAAGAGGAAGCATATATTCTTGTGATTCTTGTTTCGTTGTAACGTTGGATGCTAGTTTTCTTGCTTTGACTTATTTACTCTTGTGACGTACTCTTTTTAAATATAATTAGTTTAGTTGTTATTTTCTTGTGTTTGTTTATCATGATTTCATATGAACCCATGATGGCGATAAGTTCTATTATGGGCTAATCGTGATCATGGGGTTGCAACGGATTTATTATGGAATTCTTTAGTTAATTGTTTAATACTTTAGTATATGATGATTGCATGATATCTAGTATTGGTTGTGCATATTCGTCTTATGTGCGTCGCGAACATATAAGATAGGGTGTTAATCTCTTGTGAAGCGACGGTGGATCTTGAGATTTAGAACTTGCCATGCTAGCATAGGTTCATGTACGTTGTGCATGATTAGTGGGTAACTCTAACAGTTTTATTTGCCCTATGTAATCAAAAAGGAATAACTTGTGCTTAAATCGTTGTGTTGTAAATTTCTGTAGACATATAGGAACTCAACATAATTGATGACTATTCAACTTCTATCTTAATTGTGGATGTTTGGTAGAATGGTATTAGTATAATAAAAGTTGGCTTTTATCAGTTTCGTGTTATTCGATTAATATCATCACTGTCACATGCTAAAGGTAATAACAATGGCTATAGAAGGAAGTAATAATGAAGTTGTGATCTCATGAGTGTTTTATTGAAGTGTTAGTTAAGTGGTTAATTAAGTAGTTAATTATAGTTAATATTTAATCAACAATTTTAAGTGTTATCTTAACATTGAGAAGTAATCATACATTGGTGAGTGAGTTTAATTAGACAATAACTTAGTCTGAGTCTCTGAGGGAACGAACTAGAAAGTATTCTATATTACTTGCGAACGCGTATACTTGCGTGAATATTAGTGCGTGATTTCGCCCTAACATAGCTTTACTTAGAAATAAGTCTAATGTTGTAGCACATTTCAGTTTCTGAATTTGAGATATAATTCTTAAATGTTGAGGGAAATTATAAGTCATGTTGACTACTAGAGGATATGCAGATAGGAAGGCCAATTGTAAATATTTCATGCCTTGTAATTTTGTATAAATGAAATGGTGTCAACGGATAACTTAAAGACCTTCAACGGATGAGAAACAAAGCTTCAACGGATGTCTCTAAAGCTTCAACGGATAACATCCTTCAACGGATGAGTGCATCAATGGATAGAGCTTCAACTGCTAACACATCAACGGATGAAGCCATCAATGGATGAAGGCTTCAACGGATGTTCTGTTAGATAGCAGTTGACAAGTGGTAGTTTTACCTACAAACAAAGGCACATGGGTTGACAGAGACAACTGAGATGTGGTAGCCTATTTCAGGAACATCAGAAAAAGCAGCCGTTCTACTCTAGCATAAAGAGGCAATAGTCAACAATGCACTGGAGTAAAATGGAAAAGAAACAAGTGGAGAACTTATTTTATTATTGTATTTTTATCTTTGTCTTCACTTGTAAACTTGGTGATATATAAACCAAGCAGCAGCTAGTAATTAGATATGAATTTTTCCAGAGCTATTTAGAAAAATCTTGAGAGAAAAATTATCTAGTTTGTACTAGGACGCAGCTGTGATCAACTTCTTGGATCACAGATTTTCTGAAATACCATCTCTGGTGGAACAACAATCCACCAGAAAAGTTTTTAAGGTCTGTTGTGTTCTTTACATTAGTGTTTGAATATATATCTGTCTGTATTAGCTTAAAGCAATTCATACACTTGTTTATCTTAAACACATAGGCTTTGAAACTGCTCAAAACTTGAAAAAGTTTTGAGATTTACATTCAACCCCCCTTCTGTAAATCTCATTATTAGTTCATTAGGAATAACACTAGATTTTTCAAGTGAAGTGATATCATACATTGCTTCATTTTTGCTCTATTTTTAATATATCTAAGGCTTAAATAACCAGTGTTTAGTTTTTAAATAGTCTAGCATTATCTTGTCGGATGACTATATGTTTGTTAAATTTGGATGGCCATTAAGCTTTTACAGCCTGAATAATCTTAGCAATTAAACATTGCTTGATCACAATCTTGGTGATGCTTTCTATGAGTTTTACTTCTGTGACACCCCTTGCTCTAGCTGTCGACTTCTCAATAGTGAAAGGAATGATCCTTATTTTTCATCAAATATACAAACACCATCTTTGTCATACCTAGGCCTTGTAACCGTACTCATAAACATAACCATCCTTTGATTCCGATTCCAAAAGTGTAGTTTCCCCTACTTTGTTATGCCAAGTTGTTCAAGATACCACGAAATCTCAAATTGTTAAAAATGATAAAAAGAAGAAAATAAAGTCGGAGAAGACAAGCAAATCGATAGCGAAGAAGTTGGAATTCGACGACCCAAGTGGTATACTTCACTGCCTTCTCCCTCAATTTTTCAAGTGAAGTGATATCATACATTTGCTTCATTGTTGCTCTATTTTTAATATATCTAAGGCTTAAACAACCGGTGTTTAGTTTTTAAATAGTCTAGTGTTATCTTGTTGGATGACTATATGTTTGTTAAATTTAGATGGCCATTAAGCTTTTATAGCCTGAATAATCTTAGCAATTAAACATTGCTTGATCACAATCTTGGTGATACTTTCTATAAGTTTTACTTCTATGACACCCCTTACTCTATTTTTACTTGCTCTAGCCGCCGACTTCTCAATAGTGAAGGGAATGATACTTATTTTTTATCAAATATACAAACACCATCTTTGTCATACCTAGGCCTTGTAACCGCACTCATAAACATAACCATCCTTTGATTCAGATTCCAAAAGTGTAGTTTCCCCTACTTTGTTATGCCAAGTTGTTCAAGGTACCCCGAAATCTCAAATTGTTAAAAGGGATAAAAAAAAGAAACAAAAATCAAAGGAGAAGATAAGCAAATCGATAGCGAAGAAGTTGGAATTCGTTGACCCAGAATTCGACGACCCAAGTGGTATACTTCACTGCCTTCTCCCTCAATTTTTCAAATGAAGTGTGTTGGATAAAGAATCACACACATAGGGGGGTGAATGTGTTTTTGTGTTTTTTTGCTTTTCTTGAAGTGTTTATGGTGATGAACAAAGTAAATTAAAATCTTATAGTGAAATATGTTAGTACTGAATTTAGACAGATAAAATAGTGAACACAAGTCTTTCAAAACTCGCTTAATTTTATATTAAAATTACGAATGTTTTGATACAAAATTTCTAGGCTCTTTGAAGAGCTTAGCTTCTTCCTTGAGAGAATACAAGATTTCTGATATAAATTGTTACTTCTAACAAAGCATCTAGTGTTTACTTTATAGAACAGTAAACATCGGTTATTACACAACATGTAATAGCATGTACTAAACCCTATTTTTGGATAACCAAATCTTTTTATTTATGGCTTAGTATATCTTTGCTAATCTTGCACGCCTGTTACTTTGATTTGCCAGTTAATCTTGGCCTTTGATCTTGTACTCTTTAAGCTGCTTTTTGTAGACTTTTCAATCCAACTGATTGGATTGTTTGTTAATTGATAATCTTAGATATTTAACTAGTCTGTACTTTGTACTTTGAGTTTTACCTTGAGATCTCCAGTTCGGTATATAGAGAACTTGACATCTCGATAAGTATATTGGATTATGGAGATCTCTAATCATTGTACAGTTGTTTTGACTTATCGAAGTCTCTGAGTTCTCTATAAGAGAATTTGGCTTGTCGAGATCTCTCATCTTTATGTCTTCATTTTGGCTTATCGATAACTCTGAGTTCTCTAATGATAAATTGGCTTATCGATAAATCTGAGTTCTCTAGTGACGAATAGACTTATCGATATCTCAGAGTTCTCTAGTGAAGAAATGACTTGTCGATATCTTCAATCTTCATGTCTTCAATTTGGCTTGTCGATATCTCTGAGTTCTCTAGTAGCTTTTCTTGACTTCTCGATAAGTCATTTTGGAGTTCTCGAATAACTTCTCTATAACACTTAATCTGTGACTTGTAGAGATCTTGACTTAAAATATTTTTCTCAAAACAGATTTATTCAACTCCAAGCTTCTTCATAATTCTTCTGAGGCATGATCTTCTTGATCTTCTTCCAGATGTAATTCTTAGGCTTGGTACTGTTTACAGAAAAAGACTCCAGTCTGCCCTTGAACATTTTTACAGATATAAATGGTACAATACAAAATGCAAACTTATATTACAATACAACTTACTTAGGGTTGTAACTTTGACTACAAGAGGCCAATAATATCACTCCTAAAATAGGAGGGTTAAATCACATCTAGATCATTCATATTTCTCATACGTTTCATAATATATCCAATGTCCACTTTTATCATTACCCGGTCAAGGATAACTTTTGATGGAATCAATGTATATTAATTCTCGTATAGAAATATAATGACTTCAGGTCTAAGGACCATTACATCATTATCACTGTGAGAATTATTTATGACACAACAGACATGTAGAATCTCACATTGAGTCTGTCCAGCACCATGTACATATACATCTGCCTGTGTTTTTGACTTTAGTATCACTATACCTATGATCAATGAGATGTGATCATTAGTCAACAAACACACCAGTCTTAATGCATTATTATTGTCCCTTAATAATAATACTCGACTAGGGATCTTTAGGAATATTGATACTATTCTCATAATCTCATTTCTAAGTCACGTACTTAGAGATATAGAATTGCATATCATATTCCAAGGACATTTATTAATCTAACATTTATATCGCAGTAAATTAAGAATTAATAAATTATAAAGAGAATAATCGATAGAACATAAACATTAATAATCCTAATGTCTTAAACTAAAACATAATAGTGTTGTCTTTAGGGCACGAACACTAACAATCTCCCACTTGCACTAGAGCCAATCACCCATGTTGTGGCGCCCTCCAAACCCGGGTCAGAAGTTTGGGGTCCACACATACACTATTTATAACCTGCTTATAACAATAATAAAGATAATAATAATAATAATAATATGGAGTGACCCTACTTGCCAACTACCACGGATTGCAACAGGTTAAAGCATGCACACAAGCTAACCATACTTACTTATATTACAAACCGTTCAAATCCCAACTATCCAACTCAGAACTGAGTATTAAACATTATTACAAACTTTTTACAAACTTAAAATTATTCCAAAAGAAGCCTACTAGCTTAGCTCGATCAATCTGAACCCCTAGCTCTCGCGCTGGACTGGGGATCCTCGGTACCAACCGGTTCCTTCTTAACTGGAAAAGAACATAAACAACATCGCACAAATGAGCTAACTAGCTCAGCAAGTCACAATGACAAACTGAGAATAATGATCATCAGGGAAATATGGATACGATATCAAGTTAACAATGGATTATGATTTAGAATTGGATATTATATTTTTATGTTAAACACCAAGGTTAGGCTGCTGATCAGTCACGCACTAACCCCGAGCAAAGCACACAACACTGCTCTAACTACTGGATCCAAGGCACACATTGGCCTAACTTGACCATTATATGGTCTGACCACGAATCTGGTCCACAATTTTATAAAAACAATCCAATTCTACCATAATAACAGAATAAGCAGTGATAAACAATACACAGGATCATTAACAACATTGGACGTTCAATAATGAAAATGGTTTCAATCTGTATAAAAATCCATATGGAATTTCCAAAGCTTGGCTGTTAGGTAATGAAAGAATTGGATAACAAAGGGATCAACATTTCAGGGTTCCAAGAATTTGGTCTTTCAAAGCATAAGATACAATGGTTTGAATGTGTAAGCAATTCGGTTCAGTGTGTAATAGTTAGTTTGTATGTATTTGTGGAGTAGTATCGTATATTTGAGGTTTGTATTTGGGTACACAATAATCAATAGTCTGGAAAGAATCAGGTTTACGGCTCAAGATCAATAACCGAAATCAAGGTTTAGGGTTCAGTGCTTCAAAGCACTTGCAATATAAAACAGGAATATCAATTACTGCAATATCTCGAGAAAGTTCAGAACACTTGCCTGGTACTAGCTTACTACACTGCACTTGCTCTCAACCACCATTGTCTTACTCCTTGACTATCTGTTTCCCTTTCCTACGCCTTGCCTCTTCTGCTCACATATCATAAGCATCTATCAATATTTAACTCATACGATTCTATTCGACACATATTTCTATCTACCCTTCGTTTCACCCAAATTCGATTAACGGATTGAAAGTTACGCAATAAACAAGTAAACATCGAATATACGGACCGACAGTCAACCAACAAGTCACATATAACACATAGCACGTCACATAATCAATAATATATTATTTATAAATAAGTCTCGGGTAATAAACAAGCTTTCTGGTATTTAAAATGATTTTTAAAACATTTTTCGAAATTAAAACGGGTCGTTGGATCAATTTCGAAGTAGTAAATAGGGTTCGGTTGGCCAATTCTGGCTTCAAAACAATTTCATAATAATTATCGAGTCTTGAAAACAATTTAAAATAATATTTTAAATCTCGAAACTATTTTTTGGAATTTTTAAATCATTTTTAAATAATTAAATCTAATTAAATAATTAACTAAAATCAATTAATAATTAATTAAATCAATTAATCAATCAATTTTCGAATTAATTGACCAATTAATCAATTAAAAATTAACTAAAATTAATTAACTAATTGATTCAGATTTATTTTTTAATTAAAAATAATTTTCGTAATTAAAATAATAATTTTTGGAATTTTCAAAAATTAAAATCGAATTTTTATAATTAAAATAAATAGGAGATATGATTTTTAAATATTTTTAAAATAGGAATCCAAAATTTGCAAGTTCTGGAAACCTCAGGGACCTAACTGTTTCTTCCCCAAAAGACAAGGTACCAAACTGCAATTTTACAGCCCCCGTCGCCGGAAAATACAGGGGTGGCCGGAGAACATGATTCCGGCACCCTCACCTCACCACAAGCTCCAGATCACATCTACAGACAACCTGGAACTTATTCATGCAATCAAATCATTCTAATAACCCCAGACTTGGCCGGAAATTGGCCAAGAACATCGCCGGAAACCGGCGAACTTCGGAAATTTTCAAAACACAACTCCCTTCGATTCAGACATCCTCTGTTAATGAGCTATATACCAGTCCATTTCAAATTTCATAAGGAACATAATCCACTATAAATCAACAGCTAATAACCCCTAAATCAAAAAGCCCCAAATTTCAATTGAAAACATTCATACGGGTTATAAACCCTAATTTTAAAATTCGAGAATTAAACCCACTTTTGAGCATGTTATTGAACTCCAAATGAGACGTATGACATATGAAAATCATCAGGAAAACAAGCTCTACAACATGCAAGCATCAAATCATACAAACAATCATCCGAACAAAAATTCATATTTTTAATAAAATTAATTCAAAAATAAATAATTTTTCAGAAAATAAACCTTAATTTCTGCAGTGATTTGGAACATAGAATCTGATATAACACCTCAAGACCTTTGGATTGAGTACTTGAGCTTTTCAAACGGACTCCGGTAACACCTCCGATTGTTGGTTTGATTCTCAGAAAGGTTTATGAATATACGAATTTTCTCTGAAAATTTATATAATTACTGACTGCAAATGATTTTTGATACGAAATAAAATACGGTAAAGGCTATTTATAATTACGGAAAATTAGTATCCCATTGGATCATTTCAGATATAAAACGGTACGTTTATTTATAAAAACTGATCCAAACGGTATCGGTTTTCGGTATAATTATCCAAACCAGTACAATTTGTACTGCGGTCTTGGTCTCAGCGCCTGGTTACACGTACTACGAGGTGATAATTGGGATAGTTTAATAAAAAGCTCATGTTTATCGAAAATACGAGTTTTATTGATTTACCGAAATGAATATTGTATCGAAAATGTTGCGCTGGGACCTGCGCAGGACAAACCGTACGCCGGATCGAAAAAGTCGAAACATGGAATATGCTCGGAATATTACAATTAGGTTAGGAAGGAGTTCTCGGAAGAGTTTCGGATTCCAAAAACGTAACAATGGATGACGTCGGTTGGTTCCCGTTTTTATAAAATAGATTTTAAATACTCGGAAAAAGATTTTATAAATTTCATATGATCCTTATAAATTCATAAATTAACATAAAAATAATTAGGAAGATATGGCAATTATCTACATTTTATTTTGGACATATAAAAATTAAAATACTCAATTAATAATATTTTTAAACATCCAAACACACTTAACAATTAATTCACTTAATAGATACTGAACACATATATTAATTATTTATTAGCAAAATAATTACACGATATATCCCGGATATTACACATGTACCTAATACTCATGGAACTAGTATGACCATCGTACTTCTGCTACGACAAAGCCTTAGTCAGTGGGTCTTTAACACTATCATTACTATGCACTTTACATTTATATATCCTTAATCATTAATCTCATTAATAAGGCGATATTCCCTAAGGACATACCTAAACAGTCTCCATGGCTATTTTAAAAAAAATATCAATATATTCGGCTTCCATAGAATCATCAATGTTCTTGCTGTGAACTATTCAAGCTAACATCAATTATATTTAGACAAACCACAAAACAGACATAAACTCGTAATCATCCTTGTCTGTCCAAAAATTAGGTTCAGAAACTAATATCAGTGTAACCCTTTACAACCAGTTCCCTATCTTCTCCATACACCAAAAATAAATCTTTAGTCCTCTTTAAGTACTTAAGAATATTCTTGAAAACTATCAAGTGACCCTCACCTGGATTAGACTAGTATCTGATCATCATGCTCAAAGCATACGAAACATCAGGATAAATACATATTATTGTACATATTATAGATCCAATTGATGACACATCTGGAACTTTCTCAAATGTCCCTTATCATCTAATGATTAAAGGGGCAATTATCTTTTGAGATCACTATCCCATGAGACATCGAAACATATCCTTTCTTTATCTCTTGCATCATAAATTGATGTAATACTTTATCAATATATGTACTCCGACTAAGTCGATTAATCTTTTCAATCTATCTCTATAGATCTTGATCCCTAATATATAAGTAGCATCGCCTAAGTCCTTTACCGAAAAACTATTTCTCAACCAAGTCTTAACATCCTGTGGAGAAGGTATGACATTCCTTATTTGTTATATATCATCTACATATAATACTAGGAATGTCACATGTCTCCCACTAACCTTCTTGCAAACACATGATTAATCTTCATTTTGAATAAAGCCAAACTCTTTGACCGTTTCATCAAAATGAATATTCATTCTCCTTAAGGCTTGCTTCAATCTATAAATAGATAGAAGCAATTTACAAACTATCTTAGCAAACTTTGGACCGACAAAACCCTCTGGTTGTATCATATATACATCATCTTTAAGGCTCCCATATAAGAAAGCAGTTTTGACATCCATTTGCAAAATCTCATAGTCAAAGTAAGCAACTATTGCTAACAAAATCCTGATGGACTTGACCATATTAACCGATGAAAAAGTCTCATCATAGTCTATACCATAAATTTCTTTGAAACTTTTTGCCACTAGTCGCATCTTATAAGTCTGTACTTTACGATCCATGTCAGTTTTCTTCTTGAAAACCCACTTGCACCCTATAGGTTTTACCCCTTCGAGTGGATCAACTAAAGTCAGTACTTTATTTTGATACATGGATTCCATCTCGGATTTCATGGCCTCTAGCCATCTCTTGGAGTCTGAACTGTTCATAACATCTTGGTAGGTGAGAGGCTTATCATAGTGAATCCTACTAGATCTACGAATAACCTGTTTTTCTTGGACAGGATTACTTTCAACATTTTGAAGTACATCCTGATCTTATTCCAACTCTGGTTCAATGTTATCATGTGGTTTTCGATCTTCATCGAGATGTATTATCCTCCCACTGATTTTCTTAGAAAGTAGTTCTCCCTCAAGAAATACAGCGGCCTGAGCAACAAACACTTTGTTCCCGGAAGTATTATAAAAACTATACCCTAGTCTCACTTGGGTATCCCACAAAATAGCATATATATAATTTTGGTCCAAGCTTGTCATAGGCTAAACGTTTTACAAACGCTTCACGTCCCCAAATTTTCATAAATGACATGCTTTGACATTTATCACTCAATATCTCATACGGAGTATTTTGAACCACTTTAGTCGAAACTTGGTTAAGTGTATATGCAGCTGTTTCTAGAGCATAACCCTAGAAACTAAATGGAAGATCCGCTTGACTCATCATCGATCGCACTATGTCCAACAAGGTACTATTTCTCCTCTAAGAATCTCTATTCCATTGAGGTGTTCTAGAAGGAGTAAGTTATGATACACTATCACACTCCTTCAAGAAACTCTTGAAATTGAGGTTTAAGTATTCTCCTCCATGATCTGATCGTAAAACTTTTATACTTTTCCCTTGTTTGTTTTTCTACTTCGTCCTTATATTCTTTGAACATTTCAAAAGAATTAGATTTGTTCTTCATAAGAACCACATATCCATATCTACTGAAATCATCATTAAATGTTATGAAGTAGTATAAGCCACCCCTTGCCATCATATGCATTTGACCACATACATCATTATGTATATGTCATAATCGTTCGGTGGCCCTTTCACCTGATCAGGTAAAAGAAGCTTTAGGCCAATGAGACAAAGTTCGCATCTTCCGTATGATTCAAAATCAAACTTATCCAAGTATCCATCTATATGTAACTCAGAAATGCGTTTCTCATTAATATGGCTTAACAACAATGGTAGAGGTAATGTTTGATTTGAGTCATCTTAGAATATATAAATTGTTAACTAATTGTGCAACATTATATGCCTTATCATTAAAATAGAATAAACATGTAACACCCCCAAATCCGGGGTCGGGGATCCGGGTTGTCACGAGTTCCATTTCCCTTAATAACACCCAATCTTAATAAATAATCAACTACTATGTACTATGACCCCACCATAAACACACACACCACAAGTTATAGTCTCAGAGATGAATATCCAAAAATAATCACAAGTCGTTTTATTCCACAATTAAATGCCAATACACCTTAAAAGGGTATCTGAATAAATTTACATTTCTTTGCCATTATTACAATTCATAAATATACATAAATCTGGTACATCAAAAGTTGAAAGCCTAGCCTATTGGGAGTTCCTACCTCAGCTACAGCGACATCAACGCCTATAGGAAACTGCGGAACATTTCCTATCTGCTCGCGAATTGGGAGCTTGGTCCTGTTCATCTTGTCTATCTGATGTTGTATGATGAAAGAAGAAAGCAAGGGTAATCAACAAGCCCACCGAAATAATATGTATAATAATTAACAATATATGAGCATTCTCATAGTACTCATGAAAGTCTTGGTCAAGAAGAAATGAACCAAGCTGATATCTTAACGCGACCAAGTCGCAAAATATTCAGTATATATATACATATATACTTTTCATAATCTTTTAAATCCTCTGACATGTATAATATACACAGAGTTCCAGTTTATAACTGTATAAAAATATCGTTTCAAGGTGATCTCATATATCTAACCTTGTCTCAACGTTTTTCTGAAAATCTTTGACATGCACAAGATAATCATTTACTAGATATAAGTTTAAAAGATGAAGTTACAAGATACTCCAATATACTTATATCTTTTCCGAATACTACTTGAACTACCACCGTTCAATGTATAAATAGTTCATCCCATAGACTAAGCTACAAGACAAAACTTGTATAGAATCAATCTTTAAAATATTATCAAAATAAAATGAAGTTACGAGATACTTCATTTGATGCAAACATTATTTTGAAAACTCGACCCTGCCAACACTCAACAATCGCCCAACCGTAGTCTTTCTATCGAAGTGCTCTGGGTAGTGTTGCAGAAATATCCAATTGGATGATGAACTCATTACGGGAGTTTGCCGCTCCAGGAAGACCACTTACGATGATCAGTCGTAGTAGTGCCACCCCACCATTTTCTACATGTAGAGGAGAACCTGTCGGATTTACTTGTCAACCGAACACTGGACTCCTAAGGAATGGACCGTCTTAGCGGAACTTCCAGGCCATTTGGGCCAATATAATTAGGCTGGGCCGGCGCCACTCGACCACTTACGCCACTCCTAGTTCAGATGAAATCCATGACTCTGAAACGTAAAGCTCGTCCCCACTTTCCCCAAGTAGAAACTTGTTGATATGGCTCCACCAAGAAGTCGTATCTAGTTGGAAAGGAAAACTCACCGATATTTCCCAGGCGATGCCTGTTAATGGATTAACTTGTTCCAAGAATTTTACTTCCCGAGTATTGGCTAAGTAATCAAAAACTCTTTTATCAAAATAGCAACCTTGTTGCGAATATAAAACACACCTCAGAGCCGGATCCCTCAGGTTTTGAGCGAATATTTAAATCCACTTTGAAAGGAAGATCTTAAATATATAAAAAAATGAGTTTTGGGATCCGCTCTAACTTTTAAAATCATTTTGAAGACTCGCAAACATTTTTAAGAATGTTTGGAGTAATGCTGATTTAATGAAATAAATCAGTCCCAATTTATTAGAAAATATCCGAATATTATTATTTAAATAATATTCTCATAAAGAATAATCTTTATAAAAATAATTGAAGTAGAAGTTTTAAAACTTATACTTGCAATGCATATTAAATAACCAAAGATATACTTATACGAAAGTACTATCTTTATTTGAATAATCAAAAGTGAGTTTGATTATCGACACATTATTCTTTAATAAAACTAAGAATAATAATTTGTAAATAATCGGAGTCATAAGTCCTCGAATGAATATTCAAATAATAATATTCATTAATAAAATAAACGGGGTCATAAGCCCTCGAATGAATATTCAAAATAATATTCAATAATAAAATAAACGGGGTCATAAGCCCTCGAATGAATATTCAAAATAATATTCAATAATAAAATAAACGGGGTCATAAGCCCTCGAATGAATATTCAAAATAAAATTCAATAATAAAATAAAGTTATCGAATAAACCTTATTTGATTCATAGTTTTAAAAACTATTCATATATATATAAATATATATATATATATATAATATACTCGGGAACATCGTCTCCCGGTTTAGAAAATATGTTCACCTTTGGGTCTCCTATACTAAGGGTATACGCAACTACTGCTTATCTCTAGCATAGGTATTAGGCAACTTATAAGCAATTGAATCAACAATTAGATATCAAGATTATGAAACAGACATACATATATACCATATCAGCATGCTCCAATATATCACAAAATTTGCTAATAACAATCATGCACTTATCACAAGATAATGCATATACATATATTTACATCACAACAACAATATAACGGGTAGAAAACTTGCCTGAGTGCTCCGGGGTAGACTTAAGCTTAGAGTGAGTCCGATAACCTATGAACAACAACATAAGTCGGAATTAAACCCCGGTCGCTTAAGAAACTAGACTTTAACCATTTAGAGTCGTAACGTTCGCTTTCGCGCTTAACGATTTACTTAAGTCGCTCGAGTACCCTTGGCTCCACCATTTTTAATAAATTAACCATTAAGGGTTTTAAGGCGATTCTTTCACGAGTGCCTTACCAACTGCATAATACACTTTACATAAATTATTCGTACTCCAATTAGTCCTTTAAGGTCCTTAACCAAGGTTTCAAAGTAAGGCGAGGGGTAATGGTTTGGTCGCTAAACGCCGTTACTTAAAACGGTCGTTTCTCCTAAACCGTACATCGGAATCAAACGAACTACATATCAAAACGAAGCTCGTAACATGAACTATCTAATCATGGCAAAGTTAAAGATTGGTCAGTGAGTTATCTGGTCCGAGGTTCATGTACAACAGTCTAAGGAAAACGGGCATTACGACGGCTATGTTTACGAGTTTTCCAAGTTTCTCACTACACCAAAACGTCACCAAACAACCTACAATCATTAACACATCAAAACATCAAATAAATAATACTATACCAGTCCTTATTCTTCATATTCTTCACCTCAACCAACCACAATCAAGTTCTATTAACTATAACAAGATTCATTCACCAAATCACTCCAAATTCAAATCAAACTACTAATAATCAACGATCATGCTTCTCATTTAGAAACTCAACCTTCAAACTCACTAATAATCAAAGTAAAGGCTAGGGTTTGAAGTTTATACCTTCCTTGGGAGGTGTTAAGTTGCTAGGAAACCTTAGGGAGCCTCCTACAAGCTTGATCTTTCCAAAGAAATCAAGAACACAAAGTTAGGATTTGAAGTTTCTAAAAGTCCGATTGAAAGAACTGTAAAACTGAGGGTCTTACCATGCTAATTTGGATTAGACTTGTGAACAAGAGTTGTAGGCCATCTCAATACCTTTCCAACAAGCTATAGAACACAACATTTGAGTGAGTATTGAAGGAGATATGGCAGTTTAAAGTTGCAGGGTTTGTTTTGGCCGAGAGCTTTTGCTCTTGGAAGCAAAAGTCAACTTCTAATTTTTGTGTTTTATGATATTTGCTTGGTTGCTTCTCCTTTTTGCCTTGGAAAATGTTTTAGTTTTTTACCATGGTAAATTTTACATGGCTCAAAATCAACCAACAAAACAAAACCCCTTGTCATGCTTATGTCATCTTGCTTGTGTCATCTATTTGCCACATGTCTTTGTCTTGTGGTTTGATGATGTCATAATACCTTGGATTCTTGTACAAGCTTATCTCTTGGTTGCGTATTTATTTTACGGTTCGCTTAACTTTCGTTCTCGATACCCGTTTGAGGGATCATATCCGGGATCTCATTATTTGAGCTTCCCTAAATCTTTCCTAATATTTTATAATCCTTTAATGATCCTCATTTATAATCCTTGAATTAAAATCCTTTCAATCATATTACCTTATACTCAATTCTGTCGGTATCTGGTGGATTTTCGGGAAAAATCAAAGTGTTCGAATTCGAATTCTGACGACCTTTACATACATTCATTTACTTTATGGAATACTAATACGATCTTAGAATGTCCATAACAGTACTCCTATATAGCGTGGTCTGATAATTTTTCTTAATCAGCATAGTCAGCAAAAGTTACTATTCATCAAGGTTTCAAAAATTCCAAAAATTGGGGTTATTACAGTCTGCCCCCCTTAAAAGGATTCTGTCCCGGAATGAGATAGAAAATGAATGGGGATACTTTCTTAGCATTGCACTTTCTAACTCTCAAGTCAATTTTCCCACATTATGGTTGTGCCGCAAACTCTGACTAGCATGATAACCCTTCTTCTAAGCACTCGTTCCTTTTTGATCTATAACCCTTCCTGGTTGCTCCATATAGGTTACGTCTGGTTGCATGTCTATGCGCTCATATGCCCCTATTATCTGGCATCCGGATTACACTTCCTTAACATTGATACGTGGAACACGTTATGAACTTGCTACATGTTCAGGGGTAGGGCTAGCTCATATGCTAACTTCCCAATACGTCTTAATATATCCAAGGGTCCAACAATTCGTGGGCTTAGCTTTCCTTTCTTTCCGAACCTCATCCATCATTTCCAAGGGAATACCTATAACAACACTAGGTCCCCTACTTCTTATTCTTTGTCCTTTCGTGTCAAATCAATATACTTCTTATGTCCATCTTGGGCTATTACCAGCAGTCTTCTGATTAGATCTATTATATCCTTGGTCCTTTGGACCACTGCTGGTCCGAGCATCTTGCGTTCTGCAACTTCATCCTAACATAAGGGAGATCGACATCGTCTTCCCTCAAGGATCTCATAAGGCGACATCTTGATAATGACATATGATCTATTGTCGTAAGAAAACTCAATCCGCGTTAAGTGATTATTCTAAATTCTTTCAAGTCTATTGCACAGACTCTCATCATAGCTTCTAGCATTATAGCTTTTGCTTCTCAATACCCATTCTTTTCCAGTTCGTAATCGCTACTACCTTCCGTACAGAATACTATTCTTGATATACCTTTACTCGCTAGAGTTTTATAACCTCTTAATAACCACGTCAACCTTAGTATCATGAATGCGTTAGAATCGGAATACCACCATACTTGGTACCACTTCCTCTCCAACTGCCTCCATCTTCGAAAGCTTGGTCCTTCATATAGAAGTAAAAGAATTTATTGAGAGATCACTATGATCATGAACACTTGTTCTATTGCATAGTTAGTACAGAAGGTGGCCAGCCTTTAGTACTTGACAAGCAATTAAACAACATGTGGTATCCTACTAGGCTTCTATCACACAGATAGATAGTCATTCAGCAATACCTCCCCTTCTAGAAGGGTTGTTCTTCTCAGCTTATATAAAATGAAAAGAAAAGAACGAATTGAAGAGAATTGTATATATGAAAGAAAAATATACTGCCACAAAATATCTGGCATGGAGTCTACCTCTGAACTATAGAGGTTTGTCATAGGAGAACAAAACATATGTGTATATATATCAACATCAAGTATTATCGCATCGCATTTTGCATGCTTAAATATTTTTGCTATTCCGTCCATCATTCTATGGACCCATGCTCTTCCTCGAGCTTATATTCAATCACCTTTGAAACTCCCTCGACATCGAAAATCGAATCCGAAATCTCATTTTATACATCATCATTACTAGAATTATATGCTTGCACCGCAACCTTCCACATATAGTAATACGACTCTCTATTGATATGAAGGAATAAGTATTCAATAGGTAGATAATCTACTTAATTAGTTTATCAATGATAACTTATACATCACCACAACCCGATTAGTGGTACTTAATCTCAACATCCATTCCAATACAACTCTCACGGTTGTAATCGACTCTTTACTCGCAGAATCATTGCTGCATTACTGTGGTCCATCGCTGACCTACTGTAGTTATTCATTTTCTATGAAATTTTAATATCTAACCATACGGAGTCCATACATGTCGTATCAAATTCTTCTAAGGAGTTAACATAATCACCATTCATAATTCATGAAGAACACTCCAAATTCTGACGTACTTTCATGACAAGAAGCAGATAAAATTGCAGAAGAATTTCAATCAAAGCAACGATAGCAGGTTAATACCATTCTTAATCATATACCTTCAATAGAAGACTTAACTCGAAGGTTCGTTTAGTCCTTTTTGAAACATGGTCCTGGATTATCCTCAGGGTAGTTCCTTCTAAGATAGATAGCCCGCTCATGGCGATTATACGAATTAAACCTTTGCCAAACTACTATTACGGTTGGGTATTGCACAGTCATCAGAAGGAATGTCGATCTTTAAAACCATAATACAACCTTCACGACTTTAACCATTATTACTGTATTCTTCTGGCACGAGCGCCGATAGTTGTCCTCTTACACTTAAAGTGTTGGCCACCTCTTTGACCTTTCCGGATAGTAAAATTTCCTTACAATCAATGTCCTTTTAACCACCTCCAACTCAATTTCTACCTCACTTCAATCACTACTTGTGTGAAGATGTTTTCCTTAAAATCTGATGAGTAAAAAAAATATCACCATTTTTCCATAAGTTATTGCCTCAGTCTTTAGAGGTTAACATTGTCACGACTGACTCTCGATCATACTTAGGACGTCTCTTATCTTGGGTCCTTCTTGCTTTAACAATTCTGACCCCCATTGGTTCAATCTATACTTCTCATGGTTTAACACGTTCCCCACTTGGCATTATTATAATTACGTCATATTTCCTTTATCAAGATTTCTATTCTTCAGAACTTTGAATATTACCTTTCTTCTTGTAAGACCTCTAAGGTTATCCTTGAATCGTTCCTCCTGTATTCCCTAGATACAGGGCATATCAAAATACCATTTATTAATACTAGAACCATTTTCTATATACTTCTGAAAAATTTCTCCACTGATCCTTAAAGGTTGTTGTTACCTTAGTCCTTCCAATTTGTACTGTCAAAACTCATATTATCCCTATTAAGGGTGAAATGCCAACCTTTATGCATTCCCCTAGGATTCATTTTAAGTTACCAATGTTCTATCTTTAATTCCACCTTTAAAAAGGTACATGCATCCTTCCATGGATAAATCAAGTCATATATCCCTGATAAGGGTGTCTTATTCAATCATTCCCACCTCGATAGTATATGCCTAATTTCACAATAACATTTGTATTCAAAATGAGGTCAATCAATATGGCCTCCAAAATATAACTACGGTTATCTACTTTTCTTGCTTGATTTGGTAACGATAACAAGGATGTTCTGGAAGATATTGGTCGTGTTCAACGTGAACTTCTTCTTAATAATTCTGTATTTACTTTTATTGTTTATCTCAACAGTCATCTCAATGTTGGGATATCTCTCATACCTGGCATCTCCCTTCCTGGGTATCAAGCCACCGGTCTTACACTTCACATTCTTGAAGTTCACTTCCTTCATCCAATTTTCCTAATTTCTTACTTCCTTGTCTCCTCAGTCTATCTGCGTCTCAATATTTATCCTTCGAACTATCTCAAGGTTTCCTCAAATCCTCCCAACTTACAGGGGATAAAATATATGTATCTCTTATGCCTTCAACCATCAATTTAACTCATGGTGAATCACCCTCATCTTGACGATTACATACTTTTCTATTTCTATTGCTACGAGTCTTTAGGGTTTCCTCATACCCAACTTCCTTATCATTCCTCAAACTCTATTGCCTTTATATTCCTTTCCACTTCAGTTTCTTTTTATTTTCCTTTCTCTTATCATTATTTCATGAACCAACACAACATAAGCATTGATTTCAAACATCCCGTCATTCTGGATTCGTGTCCTCAGAACGAATCTTGACAACTTTTACAACTTAGATTCATAATTCATCATACTCGTCCGCCTTTGTTCTGGCTCTAAAGCTTTTACACTATCTCCATAACCTTGGAAAGTACTTTCCTGAAAACAATTGACTGAACTTTAATCAGTTTATTGTAACCTCTGGCTCCGTGCCTTCCTTGGACTTTCACCAGCGGGTGGCCTCTCTCTTAGGAGGGTAAGTGACAAAAATAGTCTTTTGTGATTCGTCAATCATTTAGAATCTCAAATGATTCCTATATTTCCTTTAGCCAGGCTCTTGCCTCGACTGGGTCAGCTTGTTCCTTGGAACTCTGAGAGCTTAGCGACTTAAAGGTCCTGAAAGAATTTCTCACCGCATTGTTTCCTCAAGGTCGTGGTTGGGGATAATAGTCTAAGTTCTGTCTAGAAAGGTCCATAAATTTTTGTATAGGAGTACCGTCTCGGGTTTCCTTTCCTTACTCGACTTCTGTTTCCTTAGTCTGAACATTCTCTCCTCCTCCCCATAATCGGGGTCATCCTACATATTTTAAATCCTCATTTTCCACTTCATCATGTTATGGGTTCCTTCTATCTTGATGGCGACCTCCCTGACTATCACGTTCAGGGTTTGCTCTAAATCTTATTCCTCAAACTAGCTTTCATCTAAGATCTCATCTTTAAGCTCTTGAACATTTGGAACCCAAATTCTGTAGGAATACCTCATTATTCCCTTATCATCTTTCTCGGTATTAATCTCTTATCTATTTGTTGGCTCTCTGCCTTCATTCATCACTTTTTCTGGCACAATCTGTTCTTTTCCAATAATTTGGGTTGTATTGCAATCTCAAACAGCTTTTCGGTACCGGCTCCGATTACCTTCACTTCTATTTCCATTTTCTCAAAACCTCTTATAAACTCTCTCAAAGACATTATCATCTTGAGTCTCTCCTTTTTACTAAGGGCATCAGCCACCACATTGGCTTTCCCCGAATGATAAAGAATCTCATAATCGTAATCCTTGATTAGCTCTAACCACCTCATTTGGCGCATGTTGAGCTCTTTCTGCGTGAAAATGTACTAGAGCACTTATGGCTTAGGTAAATCTCGCACTTCTCTCCATACAAGTAGTGCCTCCAATCTTTAGGACAAAACTATTGCCACGAGCCCAAGCTCATGGGTGGGGATATCGAATTTTATATTCCCTTAATTGTCTTGACGCATACACGATTACCTTGATGTGCTGTATAAGAAGCACCTTAATTCCTTATGTGAAGCGTCACTACAGATCACAAAATCTCCTTTTCCATCCGGCAATGCCATCATAGGGGCCGTCACCAATCATTGCTTCAGTTCTTAAAAGCTGTCCTAGCATTTCTCTGTCAATTCGAACTTCTCAGTCTTATGAGTAAGCCGCGTTAAAGGGGCTACTATCTTTACAAACTTGAACGAACCTCTGGTAGTGACCGGCCAATCCTACCTCTGGTAGTCGCCCTAACCATGGTCATCAATTCCTCAGTGGTCCTTAATTCATTCTTGTCAGGATCCTTCACGGGATCCTTCTCAGTGATAATCCCTTCTAGGACAACATCCTCAACCGCTACATCCTCAATATGAACATCATCCGGTCCTGCGTTAGGACGCTCTATTGGATCCACAATCTGATCTCCAATAACTAATAAAACATCATCGCGTTGTTGCTCCTCAACCTCAGGGTTCGGAGTCCCGCTACCATCTACGATAACGAACTACGCTTCCATCACGATATTTATAAGGGTTCCCATAAGGGTTTTAACTGTCAGTACTACGTTAGATAGCCCGACTATGAACTTGGCAAGAGTTCTTATTATCTGATGAACTTATTATCTTAACGTCACATCATCTCTGAGGTTTATAACGCTTAGCTCTTATACCATTTCTGTAACACCCCCAAATCCGGGGTCGGGGATCGGGGTTGTCACGACTTCCATTTCCCTTAATAACACCCAATCTTAATAAATAATCAACTACTTTGTACTGTGACCCAACCATAAACACACACACCATAAGTTATAGTCTCAGAGATGAATATCTAAAAATAATCACAAGTCGTTTTATTCCACAATTAAATGCCAATACACCTTAAAAGGGTATCTGAATAAATTTACATTTCTTTGCCATTATTACAATTCATAAATATACATAAATCTGGTACATCAAAAGTTGAAAGCCTAGCCTATTGGTAGTTCCTACCTCAGCTACAGCGACATCAACGCCTATAGGAAACTGCGAAACGTTTCCTATCCGCTCGCGAATTGGGAGCTTGGTCCTGTTCATCTTGTCTATCTGATGTTGTGTGATGAAAGAAGAAAGCAAGGGTGAGCAACAAGCCCACCGAAATAATATGTATAATAATTAACAATATATGAGCATTCTCATAGTACTCATGAAAGTCTTGGTCCAGAAGAAATGAACCAAGATGATATCTTAACGCGATCAAGTCGCAAAATATTCAGTATATATATATATACTTTTCACAATCTTTGAAATCCTCTAACATGTATAATATACACAGAGTTCCAGTTTATAACTGTATAAAAATATCGTTTCAAGGTGATCTCATATATCTAACCTTGTCTCAACGTTTTTTTGAAAATCTTTGACATGCACAAGATAATCATTTACTAGATATAAGTTTAAAAGATGAAGTTACAAGATACTCCAATATACTTATATCTTTTCCGAATACTACTTGAACTACCACCGTTCAATGTATAAATAGTTCATCCCATAGATTAAGCTACAAGACAAAACTTGTATAGAATCAATCTTTAAAATATCATCAAAATAAAATTAAGTTACGAGATACTTCATTTGATGCAAACATCATTTTGAAAACTCGACCCTGCCAACACTCAACAATCGCCCAACCGTAGCCTTTTTATCGAAGTGCTCTGGGTAGTGTTGCAGAAATATCCAATTGGATGATGAACTCATTACGGGAGTTTGCCGCGCCAGGAAGACCACTTACGATGATCAGTCGTAGTAGTGCAACCCCACCATTTTCTACATGTAGAGGAGAACCTGTCGGATTTACTTGTCAACCGAACACTGGACTCCTAAGGAATGGACCGTCTTAGCGGAACTTCCAGGCCATTTGGGCCAATATAATTAGGCTGGGCCGGCGCCACTCGACCACTTACGCCACTCCTAGTTCAGATAAAATCCATGACTCTGAAACGTAAAGCTCATCCCCACTTTCCCCAAGTAGAAACTTGTTGATACGGCTCCACCAAGAAGTCATATCTAGTTGGAAAGGAAAACTCACCGATATTTCCCAGGCGATGCCTGTTAATGGATTAACTTGTTCCAAGAATTTTACTTCCCGAGTATTGGGTAAGTAATCAAAAACTCTTTTATCAAAATAGCAACCTTGTTGCGAATATAAAACACACCACAGAGCCGGATCCCTCAGGTTTTGAGCGAATATTTAAATCCACTTTGAAAGGAAGATCTTAAATATATAAAAAAATGAGTTTTGGGATCCGCTCTAACTTTTAAAATCATTTTGAAGACTCGCAAACATTTTTAAGAATGTTTGGAGTAATGCTGATTTAATGAAATAAATCAGTCCCAATTTATTAGAAAATATTCGAATATTATTATTTAAATAATATTCTCATAAAGAATAATCTTTATAAAAATAATTGAAGTAGAAGTTTTAAAACTTATACTTGCAATGTATATTAAATAACCAAAGATATACTTATACGAAAGTACTATCTTTATTTGAATAATCAAAAGTGAGTTTGATTATCGACACATTATTCTTTAATAAAATTAAGAATAATAATTTGTAAATAATCGGAGTCATAAGTCCTCGAATGAATATTCAAATAATAATATTCATTAATAAAATAAACGGGGTCATAAACCCTCGAATGAATATTCAAAATAATATTCAATAATAAAATAAACGGGGTCATAAGCCCTCGAATGAATATTCAAAATAATATTCAATAATAAAATAAACGGGGTCATAAGCCCTCGAATGAATATTCAAAATAATATTCAATAATAAAATAAAGTTATCGAATAAACCTTATTTGTGTCATAGTTTTAAAAACTATTCATATATATATAAATATATATATATATATAATATACTCGGGAACATCGTCTCCCGGTTTAGAAAATATGTTCACCTTTGGGTCCCCTATACTAAGGGTATACGCAACTACTGCTTATCTCTAGCATAGGTATTAGGCAACTTATAAGCAATTGAATCAACAATTAGATATCAAGATTATGAAACAGACATGCATATATACCATATCAGCATGCTCCAATATATCGCAAAATTTGCTAATAACAATCATGCACTTATCACAAGATAATGCATATACATATATTTACATCACAACAACAATATAACGGGTAGAAAACTTGCCTGAGTGCTCCGGGGTAGACTTAAGCTTAGAGTGGGTCCGATAACCTATGAACAACAACATAAGTCGGAATTAAACCCCGGTCGCTTAAGAAACTAGACTTTAACCATTTAGAGTCCTAACGTTCACTTTCGCGCTTAACGATTTACTTAAGTCGCTCGAGTACCCTCGGCTCCACCATTTTTAATAAATTAATTATTAAGGGTTTTAAGGCGATTTTTTCACGAGTGCCTTACCAACTGCATAATACACTTTACATAAATTATTCGTACTCCAATTAGTCATTTAAGGTCCTTAACCAAGGTTTCAAAGTAAGGCGAGGGGTAATGGTTTGGTCTCGAAATGCCGTTACTTAAAACTGTCGTTTCTCCTAAACCGTACATCGGAATCAAACGAACTACATATCAAAACGAAGCTCGTAACATGAACTATCTAATCATGGCAAAGTTACAGATTGGTCAGTGAGTTATCTGGTCCAAGGTTCATGTACAACAGTCTAAGGAAAACGGGTATTACGACGGCTATGTTTACGAGTTTTCCAAGTTTCTCACTACACCAAAACCTCACCAAACAACCCACAATCATTAACACATCAAAAACATCAACTAAATAATACTATACCAGTCCTTATTCTTCATATTCTTCACCTCAACCAACCACAATCAAGTTCTATTAACTATAACAAGATTCATTCACCAAATCACTCCAAATTCAAATCAAACTACTAATAATCAAAGATCATGCTTCTCATTTAGAAACTCAACCTTCAAACTCACTAATAATCAAAGTAAAGGCTAGGGTTTGAAGTTTATACCTTCCTTGGGAGGTATTAAGTTTCTAGGAAACCTTAGGGAGCCTCCTACAAGCTTGATCTTTCCAAAGAAATCAAGAACACAAAGTTAGGATTTGAAGTTTCTAAAAGTCCGATTGAAAGAACTGTAAAAATGAGGGTCTTACCTTGCTAATTTGGACGAGACTTGTGAACAAGAGTTGTAGGCCATCTCAATACCTTTCCAACAAGCTATAGAACACAACATTTGAGTGAGTATTGAAGGAGATATGGTAGTTTAAAGTTGCTGGGTTTGTTTTGGCCGAGAGCTTTTGCTCTTGGAAGCAAAAGTCAACTTCTAATTTTTGTGTTTTATGATATTTGCTTGGTTTCTTCTCCTTTTTGCCTTGGAAAATGTTTTAGCTTTTTACCATGGTAAATTCTACATGGCTCAAAATCAACCAACAAAACAAAACCCCTTGTCATGCTTATGTCATCTTGCTTGTGTCATCTATTTGCCACATGTCTTTGTCTTGTGGTTTGATGATGTCATAATACCTTGGATTCTTGTACAAGCTTATCTCTTGGTTGCGTATTTGTTTTACGGTTCGCTTAACTTTCGTTCTCGATACCCGTTTGAGGGATCATATCCGGAATCTCATTATTTGAGCTTCCCTAAATCTTTCCTAATATTTTATAATTCTTTAATGATCCTCATTTATAATCCTTGAATTAAAATCCTTTCAATCATGTTACCTTATACTCAATTCTGTCGGTATCTGGTGGATTTTCGGGAAAAATCAAAGTGTTCGAATTCGAATTATGACGACCTTTACATACATTCATTTACTTTATTGAATACTAATACGATCTTAGAATTTCCATAACAGTACTCTTATATAGCGTGGTCTGATAATTTTTCTTAATCAGCATAGTCAGCAAAAGTTACTATTCATCAAGGTTTCAAAAATTTCAAAAATTGGGGTTATTACAAAACAACTATTGTTTATTTAATTAAAATGAAAACCTTTCTTGTCCTGACAAGAAATTGATTTAATGTATCCCCTAAAGGCAGGCACGTAATAACAATTTATCAAGTTCTCAATCTCGCCTATATGGGAAAAATTATGTATCGAGTTCCTTCAACTAGAGCAACAACTTTTGCTCCAATTCTAAACCGATACCTGAAGCTTGACCATTGCTAGTCTTCTTCTTTAGATCTTCCAAACAAGCTCAACAATATAACTTCCAATCATCCAGTTATTTCCACAGAAATGACAATCATCTCCTTTAGCAACACCACTATCAGGCTTCAAAAGCCCTTTGGGATTGGACTTTGGTTTGACACCGAATAAGATTAAATCTTCACCTTGCCTGTCCACTTTCCTTTCCCATTTGCATTCCATGTGTACATCATCAATATGGACGTAATTCATGCCTTTACAGTGTTATTTTCAGCAGTTCTAAACATGCTTAACAACTCAGTAAGTGTTCTGTCTATCTCATTCCTTTTGTTCTTAACAAACTAAGAATAAAAGTTGTTCAAAGATTATTTGATCAAATCAAGCTGAGTCTCTAGACTATTCTTGAAACCCAAAATATCAAGGTACATATACCTATCATCTTTAGAACATGTGGTCCAACCAAATATCATTCTCCCATTAATGCAAAGTATGGTGCCTTATTATTGTCAAATCTTTCTGACGAGCCTATCCTTCAAACATCCTTTGAAGGTGCTCAAGCATATCATAAGCATCGTTATGCTATTGTTGCTTCTAAAGCTCAGCACTCATAATTATAAGCATGAGACATGAAACATCAGTTGCATAATCATTTTGCTTCTGGTAAGCATTTTGTTCAGCACATGTTTTATTCTCATCTAGAAGAAATAAGGGAGGGGTTTGAGTGACATCCTTGAACCTAGGGACAATCCTCAAGTTCCCGTGTCAATTGAGGAAATTATTTCATGTCAGCTTGTCCTTCTCAGGGACTATTACATAGAGAAGTTATTTGTGTTATTTGTCATTTGATATCTACAATATTAAAGTGCAGAAAATGACTTAGTCTACATATGATCATTTAATTATGTTCAAGTGATTATTCATATATATACACAATATATATCTCCCACTATTTTTTATCAAATCAATAGCCCTAACTATTAATTCAGAAAGAATATCTTCTTTATCCTTCCTAGTGAGTCAAGATCCATATTTCACCATGCGTTAGGTCAACTTTGGCTTTTCTCCTAAAACATGATTATTTAGGTAGACAACATTTTTTAATTATATCAACTATATAACTCTTGGATAGCTTGGTGGAACAACATTTGTTCACATTTATCTAATAAATCTCGCCAAACTCTATGCCTCTAAGGTTACAATCCTATTCTGGTCACTTAGTTAAGTCAAACCCAATAGTCAAAAAGTATAAATATACTTCAACACATCTCCCATGATAGATGGGAGTACTTCGCTTTGGCGAACCCAATCCAGGTCGATCTAGGGGTTAACGCATTGGACTCATTGGAAGACATCTAATCAACTTAATATTAACTTTAGGGTTTTGTTAATTTTAAAACGATCATGATCCCATCATAAAGAGATTCCCAATTTTTCCTTAAATAAAATACTTCAAATAAATATTCGTTAATGGTTTGATTTCCAGGTAGTGAGGGAGTCATAACGGTCTCGCTTAAAACCCACAACCTTAAAAGTTCAATGAACTCGCTTTTGACAAAATCGCCCCATGTCAGAAATAAAGAAAATTTGTATTTTATTTCGTGTTTCATAAACACGAGAATCTCATAATCATATGTTCATTTTAAAATCTTGAATCGTTACAGATTTTATCTTGTTTAGCAAGCATGGCATGGGTGTCGTATCTAATACATACATCCTTAATCTAATTAAGCATGCATCTTTATAAACTACTCTACACATACATTCATCATATGCGCATATATATGTAAAGTGTAATAAATAAACGTGGTTGGTTATGGCTTTATCCTATGTGATCTTTATCAAGCTAACGACAAAGATCTAGGTCAATCTAAGGTGGAAAATAAATACAGGCTAACTATTACAATATCTTCTTTCTTGTATTGCTTCCTTGGATGGCCTCCGTGTGGGATTACCCTTGATCTTCAAATCTTCATGTCTTCATGTACATTACAAGAATGAAATATGAAAACTAATCTAATGAACTTATAAGAAGAACTCGAGTTACATTCGAGATTTAATAATTACAAGATTAAATGACATAGAAGCCGTATTTGAAAAACCAAAACCATTAACCTAAATTCATAAGCCATAACCATCCACCATGCTCAATTAACAAAAATAACATGTTAAAACACATAATATGATCTTAACATATCATACCCATCATGATCTAATCATAAAAACCAAATATTGAAAAAAATCAGAAAATTCAAAATTAAATCTGACAACATTAAATCGCAGATTACAGGGCCTAAACGACGTCAAACGCCTTACAGATTATTCGATGATAGCTTTATCTATCAATTACGTTCAGAGGCTCGATTCCATATGAAATAGCTTATTTGTTCGCCAAAATCGGACACCAAACACAAATTTCAGCAAATCTGCTGCATCCGATTCAGAATCGTATCAAATATAATTCTTATAATAAGAAAAAATACAAATCATGTATATATCAGTATATATACAGATTATATAATCATCATATGATTATACAACTCTCATGAATATCATATATTCAAAATATATATATACATACGCATATATAAACATAACAACATGTAAAACATACAAAATCGCATATATAACAGTCACGGAATATTGTGTACATATTATCATCATAAAACCTGTAAACACATAAATGAATTAAATACTTTTCGCAAGTAGCTCTGATGCCATTGTTGGGTTTCGAGCACATAAACGTAACGGAAACAGTAACTAAAAACGTGAAAAATCAGAATTTTCGAAACCCACCGCAGGATCAATGTGAAAAATAGATATTTAATTCGTAAATCAGATTGTTTACCTGAAGAAGCATTACAAATTGGTTGACTAATGGAGATCCAAAGCTTGTTCAATCACCACGCATCCCGCTCTCATGATCGACGCTCTATCGGTATCCACACAAATGCTTGAACTCAAGAATTGGATGTGTAGTAACATAAACTTATTTCTTCTTCATCTCTCCATCTTCTCTCTTGGTGGATAGGGTTTTATTAAAAGTCTTGCTTACAAAATCAGCCACACAAGAGATATTATATAGAGAATAGGAAAAGAATTATAACTCTTAACTAATGAGGAGTTATTATTAATTTGAAATTCCTATTTGTATAATAATTAAGTCACACTTAATTATTTAACAAATGAATTTCATAATTAATATTAGTAAATTCGAATATCAATATTTATCTAATTAATTAAGTCTTACTTAATTAATATTATAAATAATTCGAATTACTTTAATATAATTTAAATCCAATTTAAATTAAATCCTTCAAGCATTTTTTGTGTGTGACCCCTATAATTTTAAATCTAATTTAAAATCGTAAACAATGAGCGGTATCTAGTAATACATCATTGCTACCCAAGTTGTTGGTATTTTTGATGTGTTTTTGTGTTATTGCATTTCAGGAATCAGTTAATTGAAGAAAGGAGCTTTTCAAGAAAATATGCTGAAAAGAAATCAGAATTGGAAGCCTAGGACATTTTCAAGTTTTCGAGAATCTAGTTAGCTTCGTGTGGGCAGTTGAATCGCCTAATTCTAACGAGCAGAACTCAAGATATGGCCAAAAGAAGAATTGTCAGAAAATTTCCAGAAGGTCAGCGCGGCCGTGCCAGAATCAGCACATCCGCGCCGCTGAAATCACTATTCCAGCGCGGCTACACCCGAAAGTAGCGCGCCCACGCCCTGTTTCTGCACCAGAATCCTGATTTTAGTTAAAATTGAAGATTTTGAGAGTTCTGGTCGTCCTGGAGCCTATATATATCAATAAAAAGATGTTTTCAACAACAAGGAGCGAGGGGGAGAGCAATAAGAAGATCTAGAGAGCACGAGAAGGCTATGGAAAAGAAGACTTTTGTTTTCTTCAATATAGTTGATACTCGGATGCTTGTTTTCGATTTGTCTTTGAACTCTAGTAATCTTATATTGTTTATTATCATGATTTCATTGGAACCCATGGTGACGATGAGTTCGGTTAAGAACTAATCGTTATCATGGGGTTCTAACGGATTTACTTATGGATTTCTATAGTTAATTTGTTCAATAACTTGGTCTGTGGTGATTGATTTATATCCTAGTATTGGTTGTGCTTATTCGTGTATTGTGTGTAGCTAACATATATGATATCGTGTTAATCTCTATTGAAGCGACAGTGAATATAGAGATTTAGAACTTGCCATGCTAGCATAGGTTCATGTATTTGTTAAGCATAATTTATAGGTAATTTTAATCATTTTACTTGCCCTATGTAATTACGATAGATAACTTGTTCATTAAACCTTTATGTTGTCAAATTCTATAGACATATAGGGTCTTAACATAATTGGTGTCTATTCAGCTTCTATCTCTTTTGTGGATGTCTGGTAGTAGGTATTCGTACAACGAAAGTTGGTGTTTACTAGTTTCGTGTTATCTGATTAGTTGTCATCACCATTGCATGCTAAGGTTAAGAACAATGACTTTAAATGAAGTATTAAATGAAGTTAGAACCCCATGTTTGTCTCATATAAGTAATTCAACCTCAATTCTCTTAGTTAATGCTATTTAGTATAATCTCTTAGTTTAATCAAAACCCAATTTGTTATTTGTCTTAGCAATGAGCGATAAGCATACATTGTTGCATAGGTGCATAAATTGAACTTAACCTAAACCAGTCTCTGTGGGAACGAATCTGATTTATATCTTATACTACTTGCGAACGCGTATACTTGCATGAATTTTAGCACGTGTTTTCGCCCTAACAAGTTTTTGGCGCCGCTTCCGGGGACTCTTTGTTAATTTTTAGTTTATGTGCTTGTCATCAGTGGTCGTTAAAGTTCATTGACTCGAACTTTTTTACTTTTACGGTTTACTTGTTGTGTTTCAGGTACTCATTACAATGGGAGATCCAGCAACACGAATGAAAGCCTTGATGGATTTTTCTCAACCCAAGATCAATGACATTCAATCTAGAATTGTCAGGCCAACTATCACAGCTAATAACTTTGAGATCAAGCCTGTCATAATTCAGATGGTACATAATTCAGTCCAGTTTGGGGGTTCTCCAATGGAAGATCCCAATACGCACATTAGGGATTTTATAGAGATCTGCGACACCTTCAGATTCAATGGTGTGTCTGAGGATGCGGTGAAACTGAGATTGTTCCCATTCTCTATGAGGGAAAAGGCTAAGAGTTGGTTACACTCTCTACCAGCTGGTTCGATTGCTACTTGGTAAAATCTTGCTCAAAAGTTTCTCACTAAATTCTTCCCTATGGCGAAGACAACTGCAATCAGAAATGCCATTACTCAATTTGCACAGCAAACGGGAGAATCTCTATGTGAAGCTTGGGAGCGCTACAAGGAGATGCTTAGGAAGTGTCCTCATCATGGAATGCCTGATTGGATGATCATCAATTGCTTCCATAACGGTTTGGGAGCACAGTCAAGACCCATGCTCGATGGAGTATCAGGTGGAGCATTATAGGCAAAGAGCTATGAGGAAGCTTATGATCTAATTGAACTGATGGCTACTAATGAATATCAGTATCCAACTCAGAGATTTCCACAGGGCAAGGTAGCAGGAGTTCTTGAAGTGGATATAGCTACGACTATCACTGCTCAACTAAAGGCGTTGTTTATGAAGATCGATTCTCTGGCTAACTATGGTGTTAATCAGATTACCAGAGTTTGTAAGTTGTATGCAGGTTCGCATGCGATGGAGTAATGCGCTATATCTAGTGAATCAGCTCAGTTTGTTAGCAACTTTCAGAGATCGCAGCAACCAGTTCCAGACACTTAACATCCTGACAACTGGAATCATCCTAACTTCAGATGGAGCAATAATCAGAATGCGATACAACAGCCGTTCCAGCAGTTTGGAGAAAAACAATTCAACCCTCCTGGTTTTTAACAGTAATTTGCACCAAGACAACAACTCCAACTTCAACAACAAACTCATGATACAGGTCAATCTTCGAATGAAAAATCTGAATTGGAGGAGTTGAGGTTTATGTGCAAAAACCAGGCTCTTATATGCCAAAGCCAGGCTGTTTCTATCAATACTCTGGAGAACCAGATAGGACAAATTGCTAGCGCCTTATTGAATCGACTAACAGGAACGCTTTCTAGTGATATAGAAGTTCCAGGCAAGAGGGAAGCAGAAGAGCATGTTAAGGCAATTACTGTTACATATATTTTATAATGTCATGTATGATATGATTTATGTTTAGTTTTCAGATCTTACTTAAACAGGACAAGTCAGTACTTAACTGGAAATCAGCACTTATATTGAAGTCAGAACTTATGTTGTCAGAACTGAAGTTATCAGGAGATATTTATCAGGACTTAAGAGGACTTTCAGATAAGGAAGGCGACTGATTGAAAGGAAAGAAGATCAAGACAAATGCAAGAAAAGATATGCATGAAGAAGGAATTCTATGAAGAATAGAATACTTGGAAGAATAGATAACTAGTTGATATATTTTAGGAAGCAGAATTATATTCCATATCAATTAGCGATTATCTTGTAACTGTGTAGTATATAAACACAGGCATAGGGTTTACATTATATGTGTTATCATTATCGAGAATAATATTCATTGTAACCCTAGTAGCTCTCATGATATTTGTTCATCACTGAGAGAGGAAAGTTCTATATTGTAACAGAGTTTATTATATTGAATAAAGTCTGTTTTTTGTTACTTGTGTTCTTTAATTCAATTTGATTGTGCTAAACATTGTATTCAACCCCCTTTTACAGTGTGTGTGACCTAACAAGTGGTATCAGAGCAGATCTGTTAATACACAAACAGTTTAAGATCCAAAAACAATCATGTCTGAAGCAGAAACTCCAACCAAGTCCACCAAAACTGAAGAACCTCCAAAGACTCAAATCCATAGTCGATATGAGACTATTAGAGTTCCCATACTGAAACCATCCGAATATCCCATATGGAAGGTGAGGATGTCTATGTTTCTAGAAGCTACAGATCCAGAATATCTTGACAGAATCAATGAAGGACCTCACAAGCCGACCAAACTCGCAGTTGCAGTTGCAGGTCAACTAGTAAAGTCTGTACCAAAGGAGAAGAGTGATTACACTGCTGAAGATATCTCTTCGATTGCTAAGGATGCTAAGGTATGACACTTGCTGCATAGTGCCATTGATAATGTCATGTCAAACAGGGTAATTAACTGCAAGACTACAAAGGAGATATGGGAAGCCTTGGAGACAAGATGACAGGGAACTGATTCAATTAAGAAGAACATGAAGACAATACTCACTCAAGAGTATGAACACTTTGACTCAAAGTCTGATGAGTCATTAACTGGTTTATATGACAGATTTGTCAAATTCTTGAATGATTTGTCACTAGTTGATAAGGAATATGATCTTGAAGATTCAAATCTTAAATTCCTGTTAGCTCTTCTTGAAAGTTGGGATTTGAAGGCCACAACTATAAGAGACAACTATAATCTTGAAGAAACAACTCTTGATAAAATTTATGGGATGCTCAAGACTCATGAACTTGAGATGGAACAAAGAAGCAAGAGGAAAGGAGGAAAGTCAAGGACAGTTGCTCTTAAGGCTGAGAAGAAATCTCCCAAAGCAGCTATCTCAAGGAAAGGCAAGGGAAAAGCTCTCATCATAAAGTCTGATACTGAGTCATCAAGTTCTGATA
Organism: Apium graveolens; assembly: GCF_009905375.1. Lineage (NCBI taxonomy): Eukaryota > Viridiplantae > Streptophyta > Magnoliopsida > Apiales > Apiaceae > Apium > Apium graveolens. The sequence continues at coordinate 205,808,305 of NC_133649.1, read as the reverse complement.
GTAATGATGACTCAGAAACTGAAAGCTTGCCTGAGATGGATGCTGATGAAGAGATGATGAAGCTGTGTGCTCTTATGGTGAAAGGAATCACAAGAATTGCATACAGAAAATTCAGAAAGGGAAAGAAGTTTTCCAGGAAAGGTGCAAGTTCTGATAAGAAGAGTTTCAGAAAATCTGAAGGCAAAGGAGGAAAGTCTGACAGAGGAGATTACACAAATGTCAAATGCTACAACTGTGGTGAGAAAGGCCACATATCTCCTGATTGCAAGAAAGTGAAGAGTGACAAAGGCAAGGCTCTTGTCACAAAGAAGAAAAGCTGAACAGACACTTCAGATTCTAAAAGTGAGGAAAACTATGCCTTGATGGCAAATGCTGATAGCAGTTCTGACGCTGCTGAGTTAAAGGTACCTCAAACTACTTATGCCTTTCATACTGATGATATTAATGAGTTGAGAAGATATCTTAAAACCATGTTTATTAGTTATAGAGATCAAACTTTAACATGTGAAAGATTAACTTCTGACAATCTTGCTTATAAAAAGAGAAATGATTATTTAGAAAAAGAGTTAGTCATGTTCCATCAAACTCAGAAAGATAGAGATGATGCTTTCTATGTTAGGGATGAAGTACTTAAAATGAATGAATCTCTAAAAACTGAGTTAGAAAAGGAAAGAGAGATTATCAGGACTTGGACTAACTCTAGCAGAACAACTCAGAATTTGTTAAGTAGTGGACACTGGAAAGAAGGCTTAGGTTATGGAGATGATAAGAATGATAAAGGAACTGTAGAAATTGAGCCTACAGTTGTTAAACAAAAGCCAAAGGTAAAACCTGTTAAGTTTGTAGCTGTAAAATCTGATACTGAGAAATCAGAAGTTAAAGAGGAATTAACTTCTGACAAACTAAAACAAGAAAAGCCAACTGAAGTTAACATAGGCTTAATGACTAAGAAGCAGCTTAAGTACAAGCTGAAAGATGTTAAGAATGTAAAAAAGGTAAAGTCACCTAGGAAAAATAGAAATGGAAAGGAAGGTATGAATAAAAGCAATGATTATAAGCCTGTTCCTAATGCTCCTAGAAAAATATGTCATAACTATGGAAATTCTAACTATCTGGCTTCTTTTTGCAGGAAGAATAAGAACATAAACTCCTTACCTTCAAAGTCAGGAGTTAAGAGTCAGTCTGTTAGATATAGGCCACAAAATCCTTGTTTTCATTGTGGTAGTTTATGGCATTCCATTTATACTTGTAAGGAATATCATAGTTTTACTATGATTATTATCAAATAAAACCTTCTTTAAAGAAAGTTAACATTGTTCCTTCTAGTATAAGTTCTGATACAAAGTCTGATACTGTAAATGCTGATAAGAATACTGTTAACATAAACTCTGATGCTAAATCCGCTGCAAATGTTAACAAACTTAATAAGGCCAAAGGATCCCAGCAAGTCTGGGTCCTTAAAACTAATCATTAGTGTTCTTTGTGATTGCAGCGCAACAGGAAAAACATCCTAGTTCTGGACAGTGGATGCTCAGGACATGATAGGGATAAATAAATTATGATTGTATAATTAAATACTGCATTAATTGTACAAGTTGTGGGCTGCTAGGCCCAATAAAAAGATATATGAAACTCAGACCAGAAAGGTTAAGCCTGATGGACCAGATCAGGCCTGGTGGAATAAAAAAGGCCCAAAAGCCCTGATTATTAATTAATTTCGTAATTAATTAATAAGGGAAAAATCAGCTATTGAGAAGAGTCCCGATAAGGATATAAATCCTTATAGATTAGCCTCAAGGGGACCTAAAAGGATAAGGGATCAGCTTCCTACTTCCTAGGACTCCTAAGTCTATCCTAATTCAGAGGCTTGTCCACCAAGTCTCCTATACCAAGTCCAAATCAAGGACTCCCACATCTATATAAGGGGTCTCACCCCCACCAATCAGAACTACATTTTTTGACTTGATCCTTGGCAATCAGCAAGGTACGTAGGCATCTTGTTAAGGCAGATTGAGTCACGAAACACAAGAGCAGTCAAATCGAGCCTCGAAGCTCACGTTCCTTAGTATTAAATACAGCAATTATATATAGTAGTTTTAATCCATAACATTTGGCGCCGTCTGTGGGAATAACGCAACAACAACCATGGCGAGAACACGGAGAACAACCAGCACTCTGGAGGAGGGAACACCATCAGGGACAACCCAGGTGATTTCATCAACCGTGGAGGTTCCTCCCCATTCAACTTATGCATCTACTCAGGGGGAAGCCCAGACAGGGGCAACTCATCCTCAGCCACAAGGGACAACTCCCCCGATTATTCAAGGTACGAATCCTCAAGTTCAACAAATACATATACCTGTGAATTCTCAACCCGTCGGGTATGAATATTCAACTATTGTTACTACTAACCCCCCTTATGGGATGCCCCTTCACCCTGAGGTTGGAGGAAGTGGATATGCGGGGCGAAGCGAAGCACGAAGGCGGTCGCCCCCCTATATACGAGGTTTGGATCCTATCCCTGAGGATCGGGAATTTTCTGGTCCATACACTGAGAGAGACTCCGAATCTTCGGATGATGAAGTGGCCCCGAGAAGGAGGCGTCCTGGAAAAGAGCCAATGGCCGATGGAAGGCAACGCCCCCAAAGCACCCCAGGGGCGAATCCCCAAGAAGTGCAGGAAAAGATCAGGGCTCATGAGGCTGAAATCCAAAGGCTGAGACGTGATTTGGAGGCTCACCAAGCCACCAGATCCCACATACCTCCTAGGGGGAGAAATCCTCCTCCTATCATAGACCTGGATGGTCCGGTAAGAAGAAGGGCTGCTGTCCCAAGAACTGATCCAAGCAATCTCCTTCCCCTTGGAGATCCTGATGATCCAACTCCACCCTTCACAGAAGAGATAATGAATGCCCATATCTCAAGGAAATTCAAGATGCCCACTATCAAAGCCTATGATGGCACGGGAGACCCCGCTAATCATGTTAGGACATTCTCTAATGCACTGCTGCTGCAACCCGTGAACGATGCTATAAAATGTCGGGCCTTTCCTCAAACCCTGTCGGGTATGGCTCAAAGATGGTACAGTCGCCTACCCCCAAATTCTATTGGATCATTCAGAGAATTAAGTCAGGCTTTTATTAAGCAATTCATCAGTGGAAGAGTCCATGAGAAAAGTTCAGCATCTCTTATGAGTCTTGTGCAGGGAGCTAAGGAATCCTTAAGAGATTACCTGAATCGTTTTACAAAGGAGGCTTTAAAAGTCCCAGACCTTGATGATAAGGTAGCCATGATAGCACTGCAACAAGGAACTAGGGATGAGTTTTTCAAGATGTCTTTGGCCAAACGACCCCCTGAGAGCATGTTGCAGCTCCAAGAGAGGGCAGGGAAGTATATCAAGGTTGAAGAAAGTATGAGGAAGACTGTAGTAAGTAATGAGCCCACTGGAGGCAAGAAACGAAAAACTGATTTGGAGTATATCGCTAAGGATAAATATCCTAGAACTGAACAAAACCCTGATTCAACCCCCAAGAAGGGAGGACCTGGGCAAAAGTTCACTGAATACGCTAAGCTGAATGCTCCCAGAAGTCAGATTTTGATGGAGATTGAGAAAGACAGAGATATTCGCTGGCCTAAGCCCTTGAAGGCTGATCCCGCCAAGCTAGATAAGGGCAAGTATTGCAGGTTTCACAAAGATGTTGGCCATGACACCGATGAGTGTAGGCAGTTGAAAGATGAAATTGAGTTTTTGATTCAAAAAGGAAGATTGAACAAGTATACTGGAGATGGAGGAGACAGAAATAATAATGGAAGGAAGAACTTTGAAGATCGTAGGAGGGACCAAGATGATCAGGGGCGGAATCCCCAACCTAGAGGACCAGTTATAAACACCATTTATGGAGGGCCGAGACCTCGAGGGCCTGTGATAAACACGATCTTTGGAGGTCCAACTGCTGCTGGATTGTCCAAAAATTCCAGAAAGGCATATACTAGAGAGGTTATGCATATTGTTGGAGAAGCCCCGAAGAGGGCCAGGACAGAAGTAACATTGGCTTTTGATGATTCCGACCTAGAGGGTGTGAAGTTTCCCCATGACGACCCGCTGGTCATAACACCAATAATGGGAAATAGCCCGGTTAAGAGGGTCCTTGTGGATAATGGTGCTTCTGTGGATATCTTGCTCCACGACACCTTTCTAAGGATGGGGTATAACGACTCCCAGTTAACACCAACCGACATGCCGATATATGGATTTGCTGGAGTAGAATGTCCTGTGGAAGGGATAATCAAGTTGCCAACCACCATAGGTACGGAGCCAAGGCAAGCAACGCAGATGCTGGATTTCGTAGTGGTAAAGGCTAGTTCAACTTATAATGCTATCATGGGGAGAACAGGGATACATGCCTTCAAGGCAGTCCCCTCTTCCTACCATTCAGTCATGAAGTTTCCCACCCGAAACGGGATTGGAGAAGAGAGAGGAGATCAAAAAATGGCTAGAAGCTGTTATGTGGCCTCTTTGAGGGCAGATGGAGTCGGGGGGCAGGTTCTCCCTATTGAAGATATGGATGTTCGAGAAAATGATGAGAATAGAGGAAGGCCAGCAGAAGAATTGGTTTCGTTTCCTTTAGATCCCAAGAATCCTGAGAGGATGACTTTCATTGGAGCCACATTAGAGGAGCCCCTTAAAGGGAAGTTAGTGAAATTTTTGCAAGAAAATAGTGATGTGTTTGCATGGTCAGCAGCTGATATGCCAGGCATAGACCCGGAGTTAATTACTCACAAGCTAAACGTGGATCCAAGTCGGAAGACAGTGAAACAAAAGAAAAGAAATTTTGCCCCGGAAAGACAAGAGGCTATAAAGCAGGAAGTGGAAAAGCTCTTAGAGGCTGGTTTCATTGAGGAGATTCAATTTCCGGAGTGGTTAGCAAACCCTGTAATGGTGAAGAAGGCTAATGGAAAGTGGAGGATGTGTATAGACTTCACCGATCTGAATGATGCATGCCCCAAAGACTGTTTTCCGCTGCCTAGAATTGATACTTTGATTGATGCCACCGCTGGACATGAGATGCTGAGTTTCATGGATGGGTTTAGCGGATACAACCAGATCAAAATGCATAAGGATGACATTCCAAAGGTATCATTTATCACTGACTTTGGTGTTTATTGTTATCTTGTTATGGCGTTTGGTCTCAAGAATGCAGGAGCCACCTATCAAAGGTTGGTGAATAAAATTTTTAAGGATCTTATTGGGAAGACTATGGAAGTCTATGTTGATGACATGCTAGTCAAGAGTCTAGTAAAGACTGATCATATAACCCATTTGAGGGAAGCTTTTGAGGTCCTGAGGTACCACAAGATGATGTTGAATCCCACGAAGTGTGCTTTCGGAGTAGGATCTGGAAAATTCTTGGGATTGATGGTCTCAAAGAGGGGAATTGAGGCTAACCCCGATAAAATAAAGGCGATCCTGGACATGGAACCCCCAAAAACTGTCAAGGATGTTCAGAAACTCACAGGAAGGGTTGCTGCGCTAGGACGATTCATCTTCAAGTCAGGAGACAAGTGCTTGTCATTCTTCAAGTCATTAAAGAACATTAAAGACTTTGTATGGAGTGAGGAAAATCAGAAGGCATTTGAAGAGTTAAAGAAGTATATGGGCCAGGCCCCGTTGTTGGCCAAGCCAGTTCTGGGTGAAGTTTTATTCCTTTACTTGGCTGTTTCAGAAAGCGCCTTGAGCGCGGTGTTGGTTAAGGAGGAACTGAAAGTCCAGAAACCCGTATACTATGTCAGCAAAATTTTGCATGGTGCTGAGTTGAATTATTCAGCCATTGAGAAATTCACTTTAGCCTTGGTGATGGCTTCAAGAAAGCTGCGTCCTTATTTTCAAGCTCACCGAATTGAAGTGCTAACAAATCAGCCACTGAGAAATATCATTCACAGTCCCAAGGCAAGTGGGAGACTAATTAAGTGGGCAATAGAGTTGGGAGAGTTCGATCTCAAGTATAAGCCACGTATGGCCATAAAAGCCCAGGCACTAGCTGACTTCGTGGTGGAATGTACCATACCCAACCAAGAAGTCGGGGGGCAGGAAGATACCACACCTCAAGACAAGGGAGTCGACAATGAGGACAAGGAGAAAGAATATTGGGTTCTCTATTTTGATGGAGCATCAAAAACAAATTCCAGTGGAGCAGGGTTGGTTTTGCAAAGCCTTGATGGATTCTTAATTGAGAATGCCATGAAGCTAGACTTCCCAACCACAAACAATGAGGCAGAGTATGAAGCCCTGATTGCTGGCCTTGGTCTAGCTGGGACACTTAGAGTCAAAAACTTAAAGGTCCGTGGAGACTCGAAGTTGATCATATCCCAGGTAAAGGGAGAATTTGAAGCAAGGGATGATACGATGGCAAAGTATGTTCGCCTAGTAAGGGCTGTGATGACCCAATTTAATGAATGCCATGTTGAACACATTCCAAGGGAAGAAAATGCTAAAGCAGATGCGCTATCAAAGTTTGCTTCATCTGAGATTGAAGAAAGTTCAGGAAGTGTGTACTTCCGTGTTTTGAAGACACGAAGCATAGATGTTAAGCTTGTGGCTCCCGTAGGCTTGGGGACGTCATGGATTGATCCCATCAAGGCTCACATTCAGACCGGTTGGTTTCCAAGCGATACAATTGAGGCACGGAAGTTAACTGTTCGAGCACTAAGGTACTCTTTGATAGATGGGATTCTATATAAAAGATCTTTCGTGGTTCCTTACTTGAGGTGTCTCAGGCCCGATGAGGCACGCTTGGCTCTTGAGGAAGTGCATGAAGGCATTTGCGGGCAACACTTGGGGGGCAGGGCCTTGGCTCATAAGATAACTCGTTTAGGCTTCTATTGGCCAGAAATGATGGCTGATGCCAAAGAATATGTAAAGAAGTGTGATCGTTGTCAGAAGCATGCACCAGTCGCCAGACAACCCCCCGAGATGCTGACCTCTATCAACTCACCTATTCCCTTTGCTATGTGGGGGATGGATATTCTAGGGCCTTTTCCTATGGCCACAGCACAAAGGAAGTTTCTGATTGTAGCCATTGATTATTTCACCAAGTGGATCGAAGCCAAACCTTTGGCCAAAATCACAACTAAGCAGGTTGCACAATTCCTGTGGGAAAATATTATGTGCCGATATGGAATTCCCCGTATCCTCGTCACTGACAATGGAACGCAATTCAACAATGAGGAATTCAAGAAGTATTGTGAAGAAAATGAAATTGAGTTACGATTCACCTCTGTGGCTCACCCGCAAGCCAATGGGCAAGCGGAAGTAGCAAATCGGATAATCCTGGATGGACTAAAGAAGAGGATCGAAAAGTCGAGAAATAATTGGGTAGATGAGATACTTCCCATATTATGGGCTTATAGGACTACCTGTAGAGTCACGACAGATGCAACTCCTTTCATGTTGGCATATGGGGCGGAAGCAGTAGTTCCTGTGGAGATATCACATTCCTCTCCAAGGATTCAGGCTTTCGATGAGAAAGAAAATGAGGAAGGGCAGAGATTAGCCCTAGATTTAATTGATGAAGTGCGAGATAAAGCACATGCAAAGATAGTAGAATATCAGAAAAAAGCTTCATTCTACTACAACTTAAGGGTTAAAGAAAGGTTTTTTAAACAAGGCGATCTAGTCTTGAGGAAGATAGAAGCATCTGGTGTAGGACAAAAAGGGAAGCTTGCCCCAAATTGGGAAGGGCCGTACAGAGTCAAGAGTGTTCAAGGTAGAGGAACCTACAAGCTCGAGACTATGGATGGTTTTGAAGTCCCGAGGACCTGGCACGCACAAAACCTGAAGGTTTATTACGTGTAAGATAGGCGAAGTACGATTCTCACTTGTCATTGTGACAAGTAGGCTTAAAAGCACCTGGAAGCTTTGCTTGCATAGGATTTTATATTCCAGTAGAATTTACATTGTCTAGTTATTATTGATTAGGGTCGAACCCATGCTATGTAAGGTTTTGAAAAACCAGACTTCAAACTGAAGAAATCGAAATTATTTCAACCTATGGATGTTTGAGTTGTGATAACACTGGTGTGGCCAATTAGTTCAAGCTTGAATGCATATTAAAGTATCAGAAAGATAAAGGAGAAAAATGCGAATAAGGAAAGAAGCATATAAAATAACCCCGGAGGGTAATAAGATCTGATACAAACAAAAGTCCAGACATAAATTAAGGATCAAATTACAGAATAGAAAAACTACTCCTCCATGTGGGAGCCTTCATTCTCTTTCTCCTTATCAGCGCCTTCAGCGTCCTTCGCAGGAGAAGCGGGAGGAGAAGCAGTGTTAGGATCCAAGATGCGATCATCTGGCTGAGGGGAGTTAAAGAGGGCATCTATGCTGTCCTCCGACTCAGCCTGCTCAGGACTTATAAAGTCCTTAGGGTCGACTAAGCCCGGGTACTTCTCAGAAACCGCCTTCACGGCCGCGTCCCATCCCTGAGTAAACTGTAGGGAATAAAGACCCTCATCATGAATCTCCATGAGATTCTTAAACTTGTCAGAATCCATGTAGTCATCGATGAGCTTATCCTTATCGCTCCTAAGTTTCACCAGCTCGGAATGAGCCTGAGCCAGCTCCTCTTTCTTCGTGTCCAGCTTCTTCTCCAGGACCTTGGCTCTCTCCTCCCATTTCTTCATCTCTTTCTCAAACCCATCTGAGTTACCCTTCCAGGACCTAGCCTGATGGAGGGCCACCTGGAAGTAGGTATTACTCTGCAAAGAAATATGTATGAGTTAGCACAAGTTCGTTGGAATACAAGAAAGTTGGGATTCAAAGAAGGAGAGAAAGAAAATTACCGCAGCTTGGGCTTGAGAACCCAGAAGCTCAATAGTCTCAATATCACTCCCCGTAACAATGTCAGTAAAGTCATGGGGAGTGACGGAGTGATAAGACCAATCTTTAGCGTGTTTGGTGGATCCAACCACCGTATCGCTCCTCCTGAAGCCCCAGTTAGGCCTGAAGGAATGTGCCTTAAGTGGAGGATCCACATCGTCCCCCAGCTCGACCACCGGGACGTGGGGCTTAAGAAAAGAAGGACCGTCAGGTTTGCTCCTAGGGTCCCTGTTTAGCTTGGCCCTTTTCTGACGGCCTGACTCCCCCTCCTTAGGCCTGTTAACATTATTGATGGCCTCGCAAGCTGAAAGGAAAAGTAGAAGGAACATTAAAATCCAGAAAAAAAGAAAAAGTGCGATTAAAGAGAAGGAAAAATAATTACGCAGGTATAAATTTACCCTTATCACTGGCCTGGGAGAGACCAACTTTCTTCAAGGAAAACTCCTCTAAAAGGGTCCAGGTATCCGTTTTCCCATCATCTGAAATTAAGGCCTGGTAGGCCACCTCCTCCTCATCAGTCAATCTGATACTACCAGGACTACCATCTGATACCTTGCAAAATGGCCTACGGAAGAGTGTGGCCCAATCACCCCCAGCCCAGGTCAGCCTCACAAACTCATCCCTCCATTTAGGGTTGTTCTCGACTATAGAGTTACTATCAAAGATATGGGGAACTTTGGGTCGTTGGCGAATTAAAACCCATCCCGGTTGACTCATGGAGCTATTATAGAATTGGAAAACTTTCCTAAAGACAGCTACGGAAAGAGGGAAGTTATTCCTGAGACAAAGGACCATAAAACAGATAATATTCCTCCAGGCGTTGGGAGGGAGTTGACAAGGGTTGATTTGTACATCGGCTAATAAACGAGGAATAAATTCGTGGAATGGGAACCTAAGACCTGCGGTCAGGGCTCCTCGATAAATGAACAGGGTATCCCCCTCCCAATTACAAGTCCTATCCCCAGGGGCGGCTGGAGTGATCCTAAGGTGGGGTGGAAGTCTGTACAGGGTGTTCATAGACTCTATTCTACCATCTAACTCATGAAAAGTGTTACCATGATTATACGAATCTAACTCAGATAGAGAAGGATATTCATCACCTCTCGAGTTAATCATGTCAATGAGAGAAGTATATGGAGATTGAATTTGAATGTTTGTACCTCTCTTAGAGACATTCATCTTCTGTAAACGAGCCAAGTCGCGGTCCGCCATTGATATACTTCGTTTAAAAGCTTGAAACCCAGAAATACTTGAGAATGGTGGAGCTACGGTGGCTGTGTGCTCGCCGGAAATCGCCTACTCAAAGGGAGAACTCTAGAGAAGTTTGTAGAAGAAAATGAGAAATGAGAAGTGAAGTGAGGATTCTCACTTCACACTACACTTATATAGGCGAAAAGCTCGGAATACGAGGCGTTTCTAGGCCCATTTAGCCAGGCCCAACCTAAAAGCCCGTCTACTAGAAATATCAGGAATAATCTAGAAGCTCATATGGAAAATGAATGGTCAAAAATCGACCAGAGTTTTAAACTGGATCGATCGGAGTCCTGATCGATATAAAAGAGAATCCTGATGGATATATTATTCGAACAGAAGGGAAGAAATCCCTTAAATCCGATCAGAGTCCTGATCGATACAAAAGAGAATCCTGATCGATATATTATTCGAACAGAAGGGAAGAAATCCCTTAAATCCAATCAGAGTCCTGATCGATACAAAAGAGAATCCTGGTCGATATATTATTCGAACAGAAGGGAAGAAATCCCCTAAATCCGATCAGAGTCCTGATCGATACAAAAGAGAATCCTGGTCGATATATTATTCGAACAGAAGGGAAGAAATCCCCTAAGATCGATCAGAGTCCTGATCGATACCAAAGAGAATCCTGGTCGATATATTATTCGAACAGGAGGGAAGAAATCCCCTAAGATCGATCAGAGTCCTGATCGACACAGAAGAAAATCCTGATCGATATTCCATTCGATCAGAATGATAGAAAATCACTTAATTCGATCAGAGTCCTGATCGAAATCGATCAGGAATCCTGATCGATTAAGCACGTATAACAGTCGACTAGGGTGTCACTTTGAAGATCAATTCGATCAGAGCCCTGATCGAAATCGATCAGGAATCCTGTCGACCAGAGTGTAAGATCCTGAGTTAATTCGATCAGGATCCTGATCGAAATCGAGCAGGAATTCTGATCGATTTGGCTAAATCCTGATCAATTTCTTCTGCATCCTAATCAATTTTGTATGCATTTTAAACCAGAAATTACGGATAAATCCAGAAAATTGCGGATAAATCCAGAAAATTACGGATAAATCCAGAAAATTGCGGATAACTCCAGAAAATTGTGGATAAATCCAGAAAATTACGGATAAATCCCAGAAGTTAAGGGAAAATCCTAGAAAATTAGGGATAAATCCCAGAAATTAAGGGAAAATTCCAGAAGTTAAGGATAAATCCCAGAAATTAAGGGAAAAATCCGGAAATTAAGGAATAAATCCAGAAATTAAGGATAAATCCCAGAAATTAAGGGAAAATTCCAGAAATTAAGGATAAATCCCAGAAATTAAGGGAAAAATCCAGAAATTAAGGGAAAAATCCAGAAATTAAGGATAAATCCCAGAAAAATAAGGAAAAATCCCAGAAAAATTAGGGAAAATCCCAGAAAAATTAGGGAAAAATCCAGAAATTAGGGAAAAATCCCGGAAATAAGGGAAAAATTCCTGGAAATCAAAATAATTCCTAAATAAAAGGAAAAATTCATTGTAAACGTGTAGGTCGCTCCACACTTTACGGAAAAACGAAACCCTGTAAGGGAACAAATAGACTTAACTTCTGCGAAACCTATTCAATGTTTCCCAAAAGTTGGGGGGCAAATGATAGGGATAAATAAATTATGATTGTATAATTAAATACTGCATTAATTGTACAAGTTGTGGGCTGCTAGGCCCAATAAAAAGATATATGAAACTCAGACCAGAAAGGTTAAGCCTGATGGACCAGATCAGGCCTGGTGGAATAAAAAAGGCCCAAAAGCCCTGATTATTAATTAATTTCATAATTAATTAATAAGGGAAAAATCAGCTATTGAGAAGAGTCCCGATAAGGATATAAATCCTTATAGATTAGCCTCAAGGGGACCTAAAAGGATAAGGGATCAGCTTCCTACTTCCTAGGACTCCTAAGTCTATCCTAATTCAGAGGCTTGTCCACCAAGTCTCCTATACCAAGTCCAAATCAAGGACTCCCACATCTATATAAGGGGTCTCACCCCCACCAATCAGAACTACGTTTTTTGACTTGATCCTTGGCAATCAGCAAGGTACGTAGGCATCTTGTTAAGGCAGATTGAGTCACGAAACACAAGAGCAGTCAAATCGAGCCTCGAAGCTCACGTTCCTTAGTATTAAATACAGCAATTATATATAGTAGTTTTAATCCATAACAGGACATATGACTGGAAATAAAGCCCTGCTATCAGACTTTATGGAGAAAGCTGGCCCAAGTATTTCTTATGGAGATGGCAACATTGGAAAAACACTGGGATATGGCAATATCAATCTTGGGAATGTCATCATTGAGAAAGTAGCTCTGGTCTCGGGACTTAAACACAATCTGCTCAGTGTTAGTCAAATCTGTGACAGAGGTTATCATGTGGATTTCTTTGAAGAACACTGTGAAGTTGTAAGCAAATCTACAGGAAAAGTTGTTCTGAAAGGATACATGCATGGTAACATTTATGAAGCCAAGCTTTCAACAAGTACTGATGGTTCTGCAATCTGTCTGTTGAGTAGAGCATCAATTGAAGAAAGCTGAAATTGGCACAAGAAAGTCTCTCATTTAAATTTCAACAATATAAATGAAATAGTCAAGAAAGATCTTGTGAGAGGACTGCCAAAATTAGTATTTTCTCCTGATGGCCTTTGTGATTCATGTCAGAAGGTAAAAAAAGAAAATCTTCATTCAAGAGCAAGACTGAATCGTCAATTCTTGAGCCTTATCGCCTACTACATGTTGATCTATTTGGTCCAGTGAATGTCATGTCTATTGCAAAGAAGAAATATGCTATGGTCATAGTGGATGAGTTCACCAGATACACATGGGTGTATTTCTTGCACACAAAAAGTGAAACTGCATCAATTTTGATTGATCATGTCAAGTAACTAGATAAATTGGTCAAAGATTCTGTGAAGATCATAAGAAGTGATAATGGCACTGAGTTCAAGAATTTGATCATGGAAGAGTTCTGCAAAGACTATGGAATAAAGCAGAAATTTTCTGCTCCTGGAACTCCACAGCAAAATGGAGTTGTTGAAAGAAAGAATAGAACTCTTATTGAAGCTGCATGAACTATGCTTGATGAAACAGTGCTACCAACCTATTTTTGGGCTGAAGCTGTGCAGACTGCTCGTTTTACTTAGAATGCAACACTTATTAACAAGCATGGAAAGACACCATATGAGATGGTGAAGAAAAAGAAGCCAAATCTGAAGTATTTTCATGTATTTGGATGCAAGTGTTTTGTTCTTAAGACTCATCCTGAACAGCTATCCAAATTTGATCTAAAAGCTGATGAAGGAATTTTTGTTGGATATCCACTTTCCACAAAAGCCTTCAGAGTCTACAATTTAAGAACAAGGGTTGTCATGGAATCTATCTGTTAGGAATATATGTGCATTAGTTTGATGATATGTTTAACAAAACACTTAAGTAGAAATCTAGTGTTTGTAGCCTCAACGGATAAGACCACTTTGGCTATCCGTTGATGGTGTAGCTTTACTTAGAAATAAGTCTAGTGTTGTAGCACATTTCAGTCTCTGAATTTGAGATATAATTCTTAAATGTTGAGGGAAATTATAAGTCATGTTGACTACTAAAGGATATGCAGATAGGAAGGCCAATTAAAAATATTTCACGCCTTGTAATTTTGTATAAATGAAATGGTGTCAACGGATAACTTAAAGACCTTCAACGGATGAGAAACAAAGCTTCAACGGATGTCTCTAAAGCTTCAACGGATAACATCCTTCAACGGATGAGTGCATCAACGGATAGAGCTTCAACTGCTAACACATCAACGGATAAAGCCATCAACGGATGAAGGCTTCAACGGATGTTCTGTTAAATAGCAGTTGACAAGTGGTAGTTGTACCTACAAACAGAGGCACATGGGTTGACAGAGACAACTGAGATGTGGTAGCCTATTTCAGGAACATCAGAAAAAGCAGCCGTTCTACTCTAGTATAAAGAGGCAATAGTCAACAATGCACTGGAGTAAAATGGAGAAGAAACAAGTGGAGAACTTATTTTATTATTGTACTTTTATCTTTGTCTTCACTTGTAAACTTGGTGTTATATAAACCAAGTAGCAGCTAGTAATTAGAAGAGAATTTTTCCAGAGCTGTTTAGAAAAATCTTGAGAAAAATTATCTAGTTTGTACTAGGATGCAGCTGTGATCAACTTCTTGAATCACAGATTTTCTAAAATACCATCTCTGGTGGAACAACAAATCCACCAGACAAGTTTTTAAGGTCTGTTGTGTTCTGTACTTTTGTGCTTGAATATATATCTGTCTGTATTAGCTTAAAGCAATTCACACACTTGTTTATCTTAAACACACAGCCTTTGAAACTGCTCAAAACTTGAAAAAGTTTTGAGATTTACATTCAACCCCCCTTCTGTAAATCTCATTGTTAGTTCACTAGGAATAACAATTGGTATCAGAGCAGGCTCTTGACATACAAAGAGTTTAAAGTTCTTGGAAACTAACAAAGATGAGTAAGAAGGATATTGGAGTAAAAATCCCAGTTCTTGACAAAGACAGTTATCACCATTGGAAGGTGAAAATGCACCTTCATCTACTCTCCCAAGATGAAGGTTATGTAAACTGCATTGAAAATGGTCCTCACATTCCCCACAAAGTAGCCACATTTGCTACAGCCACAATTGTTGTTGGTCAATCCATTCCAAAACCTAGAGTAGAATGGACAATGGAAGACACAGAAGAAGTCCACAAGGATAAGAAGGCTATGAACATTTTGTTTAATGGTCTTGACAAGGATATGTTTGATAATGTGATAAATTGCACAACTGCCAAAGAGGTTGGGGACACAGTTCAGCTACTGTGTGAAGGTACAGAACAAGTAAAAGAAAACAAAATGCAGCTTCTCATTCAATAATATGAGTATTTTCATTTTGAAGAAAATGAATCTTTAAATGACACATTCAATAGATTCCAAAAGCTGTTGAATGGACTGAAGCTGTATGGTAGAGTGTACCAGGTGAAGGATTCAAATCTTAAATTTTTAAGATCCTTGCCAAAGGAATGGAAACCCATGACTGTCTCCTTGAGAAACTCTCAAGATTATAAGGACTTCACTCTTGAAAGATTATATGGAATTTTGAAGACTTATGAACTAGAGCTGGAACAGGATGAGGTATTGGAGAAGGGAAGAAAGAAAGGAGGTTCAGTTGCCTTGGTAGCTGAAAATGAGAAAGAATGCAGACAAGAAACTGTGAGATCAACATTAAACTCCAAAGATGGCACAAGCAAATCAGAATCAAGCAAGGGTAAGGAGAAAGTTGCTGAGAATGAAGACAACTCCAGCCAAGATGACTCTGATGATATTGATGAGCATCTTGCATTTCTGTCCAGAAGATTTGCAAAGATGAAATTTAAGAAAAACACTAGAGCCACTAAACCTCATAAGAACATGGTGGACAAATCCAAGTTCAAGTGTTTCAATTGTGGTATAAGTGGACACTTTGCAAGTGAGTGCAGAAAGCCAACTACTGAAAAGAAGAAATTTGACCAAGTAGATTACAAAAAGAAATATTTTGATCTGCTCAAGCAAAAGGAGAAGGCTTTCATTACTCAAGAAAAAGACTGGGCAGCTGATGGAGAAGAAGAGGATGAAGATGTGGAATATGTCAACTAGGCTCTCATGGCTGATTCTGAGGAAAATGAAGTTAGTTCATCAAGCAACCAGGTAATCACTACTGATTTAACACAGCTTACTAAAGAAGAGTGCAATGATGCTTTTAATGACATGTCTACTGAATTGTATCACTTGCGTGTGTCTCTTAAATCACTTGCTAAAGAAAATAGTAGGATTAAAGAGAATAATCTGTTTTTAAGTAATAGAAATGCTGTGTTAGAAGATAAGTTGATTGACCTAGAGAAAACTAAGCAACATTGTATATCTGTTGAAAATGAACTAGCTGAATCTGTTAAGAAAGTAGAAATACTTTCTAATCAATTAGAGAGAGAGCAAGAGGTGATTAAAGCCTGGAAGACATCTAGGGATGTTAGTGCTCAAATTGTCAAGGTACAAGGAATTGAATCATTTTGTAAGGCTGCCTGGGATAAAAACAAAAAGAAAATGGAATTAATTGATGGGCTGTCAACGGATGTGGAATCAACGGATGATGAAAATTATCCGTTGAAGGAAGAAAAGGAGCATCCGTTGAAGGTTCCTCAATTAAAACAGGCAGATGTTTCTAAAAGTGAAAATCTAAAGAAACTCAACAAAAAGTTTGGTTCAACTTCCAAGAACTTTGTCAAAGAAGAAGCAAGCATATCCAAAGATTTCAGTAAGGTGAATATAGGACACATGACCTTAGAACAGTTAAAGAATAGGCTCAAAGTGGTTGAGGATAAAAAGGAAACTAAAAGGAAATCTAATAGAAATGGGAAGGTAGGGGTTAACAAACATAATAATTACACACCTGATAAGTATGCTCCTAGAAAAAGTTGTGTGCATTGTAATAGTGTTAATCATCTATCTGCTAATTGCAAATCTATTAAGAAAACTCCCATACCTGTACCCTCTTCCATGCCTAATATGTCTGCATCACCTCTGCATGCTATGCCTGTTATGTCTCAACAGAATCCTTATGCACATTTTGCAAACATGCCATATGTTAACAATCCTTATCTTACTGCATTTAGTATGCCTCAAATGCCATACAATTTGCCTATGTGGAATAACATGTTTGCACAATCCATGCCTTATCAAATTCCAAATGTGCTAAATGATTCTGTGACTAACCCTACACCTCAACCAACTACATCTAAGATCAAGGTTGACTCAAAGTTACCTAAGTCTAAAGATGCAGGAGGAATGAAGTCTAGGAGAAAGGCTAACATGAATGGACCCAAGGAAACTTGGGTACCAAAATCAACTTGATTGATTTTATGGTGTGCAGGGAAATAGAAGAAATCTATGGTACTTGGACAGTGGCTGTTCAAGACACATGACAGGAGATTTCTCCCTGCTCACAGAGTTTAAGGAGAAAGCTGGCCCTAGCATAACCTTTGGAGATGACAGCAAAGGGTTTACTATGGGATATGGCTTGATTTCAACAAGGAATGTCATCATTGATGAAGTTGCATTAGTTGATGGTCTCAAGCACAACTTACTGAGCATCAGTCAACTATGTGATAGAGGGAATACAATTTCCTTCAATTCTGAAGCCTGTGTTGCCACCAGTAAGAAAGACAACAAAGTGGTTCTAACTGGAGTTAGAAAAGGAAATGTGTACTTAGCTGACTTCAACTCTACTGATGCAGAATCTATTACTTGTCTCTTCAGCAAAGCAAGTCCAGTTGAAAGTTGGCTATGGCACAAGAAGCTATCCCACTTGAATTTCAAGACAATGAATGATCTAGTCAAAAAGGACTTAGTTAGAGGAATTCCTCTTGTTGAATTCTCAAGGGATGGTTTGTGTGATGCTTGTCAGAAAGGCAAACAAAGGAAAGCATCATTCAAAAAGAAGCTTGAAACAACAATTGATGAACCATTACAGCTGCTACATATGGATTTGTTTGGACCAGTCAATGTATTGTCAATTGTAAGAAAAAGATATTGCTTAGTGATTGTAGATGATTTCTCAAAGTTTTCATGGGTCTATTTTCTTGGATCAAAGGATGAAGGAAGTGAAATCATTATCAATCACATCAGGCAAGTCAATAATCATCCTGACTTGAAGGTTAGGAATATCAGGAGTGACAATGGAACTGAGTTCAAGAATTTGACAATGAGGCTGTTCTGTGAAGAAAATGGAATCATGCATGAGTTCTCAGCTCCAAGAACACCTCAACAAAATGGGGTAGTTGAAAGATAGAACAGATCTTTAATTGAGGCTGCTAGAACAATGCTTGAAGAATCAAAGTTACCAACATATTTCTGGGCTGAAGCTGTTAATTGTGCCTGCTACACTCAGAATATTTCTTTGATCAATCAAGCTAAAGGCATGACTCCTTATCAGTTGTTCAAGAGAAGAAAACCAACTCTAAACTTTCTTCATGTCTTTGGATGTAAATGCTTTATACTGAGAAATCAATCTGACCATAAAGGGAAGTTTGATGCAAAGGCTGATGAAGGAATATTTGTTGGCTACTCAGCTGGAAAATCTTATAGGGTCTACAATCTAAGAACCAACATTGTTATGGAATCTGTGCATGTTGTGTTTGATGATAAAAAGATTGATGGACTAACAGATGAGGGACACCATGAGAGACTCAAATTTGACAACATTGAGATATATTGTGATGATAGTGAAGAGGAGACTGATGGAGATGACACTTCAAAAGGGATTCAAAACATGCCCTTGGATAATGCACAAAATTCTGCATCCGTTGATAGAGGCAATGCAGTATCCGTTGAAAGACATAGTGCATCATCCGTTGAAGTACAAAATGAAGCATCCGTTGATCATAGTTCATCAACGGATAATCGATTTACATCATCAGTTGATAGAACTCCAAGTTCCCTGCAAAGGACCAACAACTCAGGGGGAGTTTCAACTAATCAACACTCTGTCTCACATCATGACAATACTGAGGCCACCTCATCTAGAGTATATCTTCCACCTCAAAGGAAATGGACCAAGAATCATCCCTTTGAACTGATCATTGGTGATGCATCATCTAAAGTGCAAACAAGAAAAGCTACTCAAGATGAATGTCTGTATAGTAGTTTTCTATCTCAGGAGGAACCTAAGAAAGTGGAAGAAGCTTTATTGGATCCAGATTGGATATTAGCTATGCAGGAAGAGCTGAACCAATTTGAGAGAAACAAAGTTTGGAAGCTGGTACCCAAACCAAAGAACAAGAGTCCTATTGACACAAAATGGGTATTCAGAAACAAGATGGATGCAAATGGCATTGTCATAAGGAATAAAGCCAGATTGGTTGCTAAAGGCTATTCTCAACAAGAGGGAATAGATTTTGATGAGACATATGCTCCTGTTGCAAGACTTGAAGCCATCAGAATTTTTCTAGCCTATGCCGCCCATGCCAATTTCAAAGTCTATCAAATGGATGTCAAGAGTGCATTTCTAAATGGGAAATTGGAGGAAGAAGTTTATGTAAGTCAACCTCCAGGGTTTGAAGATCCAAATTTTCCAGACTATGTGTATTATTTGTTGAAAGCACTCTATGGACTGAAGCAAGCACCTAGAGCCTGGTATGAAACCTTATCAAAATTCCTTTTGGAGAATCACTTCACTAGAGGTACTGTTGATAAAACTCTCTTCTTTAGGAATGTTAATGGCTCTAGTATACTTGTTCAAATTTATGTAGATGACATAATATTTGGATCTACAGATGATAAGCTTTGTAAAAAGTTTGCTAAGCTAATGCAAAGTAATTATGAAATGAGCCTGATGGGAGAACTAACCTATTTTCTTGGTTTACAAGTTAAACAAGTTAGTGATGGAATTTTCGTTAGTCAAACTAAATATATTTATGATCTTTTAAAGAAGTTTGACTTAATAGAATGTTCATCTGCAAAAACTCCCATGGCCACTGCCACCAAACTTGAATTAAATAAGACTGAAAGGTCTGTGGACATTACAAGTTATAGAGGCATGGTTGGTTCACTTTTATATTTAACTGCCAGTAGACCAGATATAATGTTTTCTACATGTCTCTGTGCTAGATTTCAAGCTGACCCTAAAGAATCTCACTTAGTAGCTATTAAAAGGATTTTCAGATATCTCAAGGGGACTCCAAATCTAGGAATTTGGTACCCTAGAGAGTCTGGTTTTGATCTAATTGGCTACTCAGATGCAGACTATGCAGGTTGCAAAATAGACAGGAAAAGTACAACAGGCTCCTGCCAATTCTTGGGAAACAAGCTTGTATCATGGTTTAGCAAAAAGCAAAATTCAGTCTCTACTTCTACAGCTGAGGCTGAATACATTGCTGCTGGAAGTTGCTGCTCTCAAGTGTTATGGATGAGGAATCAACTCCTTGATTATGGACTACATGTTGATAGAATTCCTATTTTTTGTGACAACACAAGTGCCATAGCTATAACAGAGAATCCTGTGCAGCACTCAAGGACCAAGCACATTGATATCAAGTACCACTTCATTAGGGAACATGTGATGAAAGGTACAATGGAACTTCATTTTGTTCCAAGTGAACAACAAATTGCAGACATATTTACCAAGCCACTTGATGAATCAACATTCACAAGATTGGTAAGTGAGCTAGGTATGCTTAATTACTCTTAAAATTCATGTCCTTATTGCAATTTGAATTGAAGCCTAAAATGTATTAGCTGCAAGAACAAATTTGATTTTTAACATAGATTATTCCATCAACGGATATTCCCTATCCGTTGAAAGTCAAAATTGTTCTGTCAACGGATGTTCATTAACCGTTGAAAGTCATATACATTTCTGGAATTTTTATCCGTCAACGGATAAAACTGAAGTGCTCTTCAACGGATGACAGTTTACCTTATCCGTTGAAATATCACATCAGTCGATTCAAGTGTTTCACAGCCGTTGATTCTATTGTCTTAACCGTTGATACTCATACATACAGCTGTATGTATTTGTTTTAAAGGTAGTTTTCAGAATACTTACAGTTTATTCTTAAACGGCTGAAATTCACTTACACATATTTATTGTTTAATCTCTTATTTTTTTTTTTGAGAAAGTATATAAGCCCTTCTGATTTTTCATTTTTACTTTACGCTTTCTTAAAATTTCAAAGCTTTTTACCATTTTCTCTCTGCAAAACCTTCAAGTTATTCTCTGCAATTTCTACTCACAATAATGGCACCAGTAGTAAAGATTATGTCTCAATCTGGGTTCATCTATGAGAAGAACAATTTCATAGCTTTGGTAGAAAAGAATGAAGCCCACTCAGATTATCACAAAATGATGGACTTCATCAAAAACTGTAAACTTAGCTATGCAATGCTGGAAGCCCCAACGATTTACTGTGAAGTAGTTGAGGAGATTTGGACATCTGCTGAGTTCAACTCCATAGATATGACTATCTCCTTCACTCTCAAAGGTAAAAATCACTGTGTTAACTGTGATGACTTACTAGCATGTTTTAAATTACCTGAGAACAATGCCATGACACCACACACTGATAATGATGTATCCATCATGTTAGATTCTATAGGTTATTCTCTTAACTCTGCTAGTTTAGGGAGTATTAGAAGAAAAGGCCTTGGGAAAGAATGGAGTTTTCTTGGGGATGCCTTTATCAAAGTTTTCTCTGGGAAAATTAGCAATTTTGATGCCATAACTTCATCTCTTGTTAATATGCTCTATATGCTTATTTCTGATAGGTATTTTAATTTTAGCAACTATATTATGCTAGAATTGGGTACTAGATTAGGTAACAAAGCTAATAGACCTAATAACATCTATTATGCTAGATTCTTTATGTTATTGGCTAACCATGTTGCTGAAGGTTTGGTCATTACGAATGAGAATAATAAACTCAAGTGCTGGGCACAAGAGAAAAGAGTTCTTGCAGATTTATTGAGAATGGATCTCAACAGCAGTGTGCCATTGGTATATTTACCAATCATGAATGCACCACAGGTAGGTGAGGTAATTGCTTCTACAACTCCTACTTCTTCCAACCCCTCTATTTCTTTATCTTCTAGTGTGGCCATGGAATCTGTGACAATGCCCCAACAGATACCTACCAAGGTCACCAAAACTAAACTTTCAAAATCAAAGACAAAGAAAACCACCTCTGTTGTTTCTCAAAAGACAACAGTTGTAACACCTACCATTAACCCTGAGGGGAGTGAACAGGGTGTGAGTGGTGAGGGGAGGGGTGAACATCAAAGAAACCCCCAGGATAAGGAAGGAGAGAAAAGTGCTTCCCAAGCTAGCCAAGCCACAGTTTCTCAAAAAGCTGTGGTGGTTGAAAAGGTTACTAGCATATCCCTAGCTGCATCCTCCCAAAAGGATGTAACTATTGAAAATAGTTCCCAACCAGGAACACACAAATGAGGGAGGGACACTAAAGCCAAACACTCACCAACAAAAGCCTTTATTAGAAGAAAGAGAGCTAGAACCCAATCTTCTACACAGGGTGCACACACTGCACAGATACATCCATCTGTATCTATGCCTTCTCAAACTCAGTTTGATGTGGCTCCAACAAATGTGGAGTCACAGCCCCATTCTCTCACAATTAACACACATCAATCACCACACACTTCTTCACCATCTCTAGATGTGGATATGTTATTCCCATCAATTCCTGATTCTCCCTCTTTACAACTCAGGGAGGAGCCCCACTCAAATATAGGTGATCATCATCTTTTAGATGATTTGTTGGATCACCCACAAATTCTTTCAGATGTAATTGAAGGATCTGTGTCACCAAAACTCATATCAATCTACACAGATTCAACAGTTATATCACTTTCAATTTCTACTTCTTTTCCTTCTTCAACGGATATCACTCATCCGTTGACAAGTGGTTGTTCTTCAACGGATAAGCTTAACAGCAGTTATCCGTTGATACCATCAGTTTCACCTTCAACGGCTATTCCTCATCCGTTGATAGTCTCTACACACACAAATGAAACAATTCCAAGTGTAGAAGACTTGATTACTGTACAATCACTTCTAGGACTGAGGGAAGGGAGTGACAATTTGAGTGAGAGGCTGGGTTGCTCCCAGGCAAAAGGAGAGATTGAGAGCTTAAATATGCATGCTATTTCTTCCAGCATGGCAAAAGTAAGTGAGAGGAGTACCACCTTAGTAGGTGAAGGTGAGGGAGTGAGTTGTGTGAGCCAGGGGGAGCCCCTGATGCAAGAACATAGAGAAAATGAGAGAAAGGCAGGTACAGCAGATATAAGGATGGATCCAGCCATTGCTAGTGAGTCAATGATTGTGAATGATACTGAAAAGGAAAGACAATTTCAGCAACATTACAAAGCTGTAATTGATAACATTTCCTTGGATGCTGACACTTTTACTCATCCTGTTTCAGCCTATCAAGTATTGGCTGCACAGGGCAATATGGAGGCAGAAAAGACACTACATCTAGTACATACAACAGCATCTCTTCAAAGGGACAAAACTGCTATTAACAAGATGCCTTCAACAGCTGGTTAGTCATTTGAAGAATTTAGAGTAAATTCTGATGATGATGACTTTGTTTCTTCTGATGGAAGCATGAACTTAGGGGGAGATGAAGGCCCTAGTTCTATTCCAAATCTACCTGAATAGGCTTTCACAAAGGAGTCTACAACAGGGCAATTCAATGTCTCCTTAGTCAAACAAATCAGTACTATCAGACAGGCCATTCAGAAAACTTCTCATGCTGGTACAAAGGCTATCCTTACAGCTCACTTGGACTCACTGCATCTCATGAAGTTGCAGCAAGTAAAACAGAATCTGAGTGTGGATGAACTCAGAAAGGATATTGCTGACTTGAAATCCTACAATTCTGAAAAATTGGATTCAGTCATGCCCTTTGGTACAATTCAGGACATTTTGTTGAGATTGAAAAAGGAATCAAATACTGAAAAGAGGCTGGCCAAATTGGAAGACAGAGTTCAAGTTATTGAAGATTCTGTGGCCACCATTCTTCATAACCAACAATCTCAAAAAAATCTACTTATGCAGCTGGCAAAAGCACAGGGCTTGACCCCTCTCCTTGATGATAACAAAAAGGGGGAGAGTAAAAGGGAAGGGGAAGGAGAGCCATCTACAAAAATCCAAATATCTAAAGTGCTAGTTCCTGCCATCACTACTTCTCCAATCATTCAAATCAAAGGAAAGCCTGATGGAATTGATTTAATCCAGCTAGCAGCAGCTGAAATTCAAGTGAAAGAGCAAAGGAGGAGAATTGATGAAAGGATGCAACAGCTGTTTGGCTCAACACAAGATAAATCAATATCTGTGAAACATAGCACAAAGGTTGAACCAATCAATATGGAGCACAAGCCAGAAAGGAGAAATAAGGTTGGAGAGACTTCTTTCAAGAATCTAAAACCTATGGTTCTCAAGCCCAACACCAGATCCAGCAAGGACTCCACAAAGAACCCTCTTGACTTTGCTCAGATGAAAGAAGTGGACTTTCCTCTTCCAAAGCCTGATGAAGACAAAGTTTTGGGTACAAGCATCATAAAACACAAGGAGACCATGGATGAGGCAGTAAGGAGAAACATGGCTATTATCTTTAGAGAGGGAAAGAGCATATGTGTGATGCAAGGACATCCCAAATTCTCAATAGCCAAGAGGGAAGAAACCAAAAGGTTAAAGAAAGAAGCTGAGAAACTCAAGGCTGACAAAAGAGCACAAGCAAAGCTTGAACAAAAGCTAAAGTCAATTCTAGTTGAAAATGAGAAAGGAATTGAAGTCAGGGGTGAAGACAAGATTGCAAACTTAGATGAGGTTTTTGGGAGTATATTTGGTGAAAGCATGGAGGAAAAAGAGAAATGGCAGAAGGGAAACAGAAGAAAGGCCAAGGCACATAGAAGGAGTGAAGGCAACACTGAAGAAACTAAATCTCTACCTTCCATACCTGAACCCTTTGTTGCTGATCCCACTATAAACATCCATGGTGAACCAATCATCCCAAAAGAGGAACCTATTGATTGGGACACCATCAATTTGCCTACCTTTTTAACCACTCTTCCACTACCAAAGAAACAGAAAAGAAAATCCAAATCTACACCTCCCCTAAACTCTAAGAAATTCACTCAAAAACACAAACCTAACCCTAAGCCGCCCATTTCTAAAGATGATTATGTTCACATTTGTGACATAAAAGAAATTTCAGACATTGAACTCTATCTGGATGAGCTGGAGGATGTAAGGGGAATTGCTGCTTACAGACAGCTACCAGAGAGATTGGTGTTCAGATACAAAGGAGCTGGGGAAAGAACATGGCCTCTCTACAGGATTCTGAATGAAGGCCACTCTACCTTGATCAGAGTCTTTTCAGCCATACAAAAGGATTCTGGCTTTACCAGGACTGCCAAGACTGAAATTCTCAACAAGATTGCCAACATAAGGAAAACTTGGAGGGAGCCCAATGCTTTGCCCAGAACCTTACTCATTCAAGAAAGGGGAACTACAATTCACAAATCACCTCATTGGTTGATGGAATTCAGAGATGATAAAGGAGTCAGAAGATTTTTCAGACTTGAAGACCAACTCAAGATTGCCAGCAATGAAACTCTCAAAGAAATGCAATCTAAGTTGGATATCAGTGATGAAGATGAAGCTGAATTCTTCAGACAACTCCAACTCCAAATTGAGGAAAATGACAAAGGGCTAGGAAAGAAAACCAGGGATCAAAGAAGAAAAAGATGATTTGCTCAGGCTAGAGGAGCACCCTTGGAAACACTGTAAATCTTCAATTACCTTCTAGTACATACACTTTTGTAGCACTTTTAAATTTCTACTTAGTTTCAGTTCATATATTTGTTAAGTGTTTTGTTATCATCAAGTTAACCTTGAATTTATGTCTACAATTCTTATAGACATAAATAGGGGGAGATTGTTAGGAATATATGTGCATTAGTTTGATGATATGTTTAACAAAACACTTAAGTAGAAATCTAGTGTTTGTAGCCTCAACGGATAAGACCACTTTGGCTATCCGTTGATGGTGTAGCTTTACTTAGAAATAAGTCTAGTGTTGTAGCACATTTCAGTCTCTGAATTTGAGATATAATTCTTAAATGTTGAGGGAAATTATAAGTCATGTTGACTACTAAAGGATATGCAGATAGGAAGGCCAATTGTAAATATTTCATGCCTTGTAATTTTGTATAAATGAAATGGTGTCAACGGATAACTTAAAGACCTTCAACGGATGAGAAACAAAGCTTCAACGGATGTCTCTAAAGCTTCAACGGATAACATCCTTCAACGGATGAGTGCATTAACGGATAGAGCTTCAACTGCTAACACATCAACGGATAAAGCCATCAACGGATGAAGGCTTCAACGGATGTTCTGTTAAATAGCAGTTGATAAGTGGTAGTTGTACCTACAAACAGAGGCACATGGGTTGACAGAGACAACTGAGATGTGGTAGCCTATTTCAGGAACATCAGAAAAAGCAGCCGTTCTACTCTAGTATAAAGAGGCAATAGTCAACAATGCACTGGAGTAAAATGGAGAAGAAACAAGTGGAGAACTTATTTTATTATTGTACTTTTATCTTTGTCTTCACTTGTAAACTTGGTGTTATATAAACCAAGTAGCAGCTAGTAATTAGAAGAGAATTTTTCCAGAGCTATTTAGAAAAATCTTGAGAAAAATTATCTAGTTTGTACTAGGATGCAGCTGTGATCAACTTCTTGAATCACAGATTTTCTGAAATACCATCTCTGGTGGAACAACAAATCCACCAGAAAAGTTTTTAAGGTCTGTTGTGTTCAGTACTTTTGTGCTTGAATATATATCTGTCTGTATTAGCTTAAAGCAATTCACACACTTGTTTATCTTAAACACACAGCCTTTGAAACTGCTCAAAACTTGAAAAAGTTTTGAGATTTACATTCAACCCCCCTTCTGTAAATCTCATTGTTAGTTCACTAGGAATAACACTATCAATGCCTCTTTTGATGATAAGAAGATTACTGAACTTGAAGATTTCAATGATCATGATCAGTTGAGATTTAAAAATGAAGTTTTAAATTCTGATACTGTAAATCCTGACAGTCTAAATCCTGATACTGCAAACTCTGATGGATTAAACTCTGATATTATTGAAACTGTGGTGACTACGCCAAAGGAAGATGCACTTGTGCAGGGGGAGTATACTGAAGATACAACCACATCTCAAGAAGCATCAGAACCTACAACGTGCTCTTCAAGTTCTGATTCATCAAGTTCTGATGAGCCAAGTTCTGATAATTCTGGAAACTCAAATTCTGAAGGATCCAACTCAAAGAGCATAATTTCAGGGGGAGCATCAGAAAATGTTGATGAAGACATCATGGATCATGGGGGAGCATCCAGTTCTAGAGAAAATCTTCCATCTGCAAGGAAGTGGACTAAAGCACATACACCTGACTTAATTATTTGAAATCCTGATGCAGGTGTCAGAAATAGAACATCTATATCAAATGAATGTCTCTATAATTCTTTTCTTTCTCAGACTGAACCAAAGAAAGTGAAAGAAGCTCTTCAAGATGCTGATTGGGTACAAGAAATGCAGGAAGAGTTAAATGAAATTGAAAGAAATAAAGTCTGGACCCTAGTGCCAAGACCAAAGAACAGATATGTTGTTGGTACAAAGTGGGTGTTCAGAAACAAAACTGATAGTGATGGCATAATTACAAGGAATAAAGTAAGGCTGGTTGCAAAAGGATATTCTCAACATGAGGGAATTGATTATGATGAAACATTTGCACGAGTTGCTAGATTGGAAGCCATAAGGATATTTTTGGCTTATGCTACTAACAAAAAGTTTATAGTCTTTCAAATGGATGTGAAAATTGCTTTTCTCAATGGAGAATTGGAAGAGGAAGTATATGTTGAACAACCTCCAGGCTTTGTAGATTCCAAACTTCCAAATCATGTCTACAGGCTTGATAAAGCACTTTGTGGCCTTAAGCAAGCTCCAAGAGCATGGTATGAGACTTTAGCTCAGTTTCTTCTGGAAAGTGGATTTAACAGAGGAACTATTGACAAAACACTGTTCTACCTCAACCATGGAAATGACTTACTTTTGGTGCAAATATATGTTGATGATATCATTTTTGGTTCTACAAATGACAGACTTTGCAAGAAGTTTGCCAAACTGATATAGTCAAGATATCAAATGAGTATGATGGGGGAACTTAGCTATTTTCTGGGCCTTCAAGTCAAGCAGAATGAAGATGGGTTTTCATTTGTCAATCCAAGTATACCAGAAATTTGCTGAAGAAATTTGGAATGCAAGATTGTTCAAGTGCATCCACTCCCATGGCCACTACAACAAAATTGGATAAGGATACTGGTACATCAGTAGATATTACTGATTATAGAGGTATGATTGACTCACTACTCTATCTAACTGATAGTAGACCTGATATCATGTATGCTACCTGTCTTTGTGCAAGATTTGAAGCAGATCCAAGAGAACCTCACTTAACAGCTGTGAAAAGAATTTTCAAGTACCTTAAGGGTACAGCTGATCTAGGATTGTGGTATCCTAGAGAATCAGACTTTAAGCTAATAGGTTACTCAGATGCAGATTTTGCAGGATGCAAAATTGACAGGAAAAGCACAAGTGGAAGCTGCCAATTTCTTGGAGGCAGATTAGTTTCTTGGTTTAGCAAGAAACAAAAGTCAATTTCCACATCAACTGCAGAAGCAGAGTACATTGCTGCAGGAAGCTGTTGTGCACAGATTCTTTGGATGAAGAATCAGTTACTGGATTATGGGTTAACATATTTTAAAATCCCTATTTACTGTGATAATCATAGTGCTATTGCTATGACAGGTAATCCAGTTCAACACTCGATGACAAAGCACATCAGCATTAGGTACCACTTCATAAGGGAACATGTGGATGAAGGTACCGTGGAATTGCATTTTCTTCCAACGGATCAACAACTAGAAGATATCTTTACAAAACCACTGTGTGAAGCTACTTTTATAAGATTGGTAAATGAACTTTGAATGGTTTCAGGTTCTTTCTCTAAATCTGCTTAGTTTATGTTCTGTTACATCATACTTTATGATTAGTATTTACAGATATTACTATCTTTGTATATTTTGTGCTTAATATGAAATTTTCTTAAGTGCTGATTGTTGTCTGATGTGAATTTCCAAACTCTGATAGTGATATGCATGTTTCTGTGACTATTCAATCCAATGAGGATAATTGTGCTAGATGCTGAACTAGTAGTCTTTAATATACTAAAGATCCCATGTTTGAAGTAATTGTTTATGTGGAAATCTTTTAACACAAGCAAATTCTAATATTGAGCTTAGTTAAAGTTTACTTTGTGTATCTTGTTACTAAGTCAAAAACTAGAATAGTGCTTCTTATCTGTTAAGTTCTGATGTTAGTAAATCTGGTGAATGTACTAAGTGCTGATAAACCTCACTTATCAAAAGAAATAAAAATCAGGTACTCCTTTGAGATCTAGAGTAAAAAATGTGGAAGGGAAGACCCAAGTGCATTGCTGGTATTAAGTTATATGCATTAGAAAAGCAAAATAAAATTTTCTTGGTGACTTTTCACACTCTATGATTACTGGAGAAATACTTTGATTAACAACATAAATTCTGATAAGCAGTCGTGACTCACTTACACTGAGAAGCCACTGTAAAATAGAATTTCAAAAGATGCATAAATTGAGCATAAAACAGTTGAGGTGGACTCATGCATGAACTCATTCTAAAATAGACTTCAGAATAATGACAAATTTTGAGCAAAGTTCTTAGTTATGCCTTATTTCTAAGATGTACTGAAGTGAATCAGACTTTAATCTTTATCTGATATTTAGCTTACTGCACACACATACACTCCATATGAATAATGAAACTTACTGTGGTGATAAATGTTATTTTAGATGAACAGATTAAGTGTCAGTTGCATAAATTTTGAGGACAAGTTATGATGGAAATTCTGATGATTAAGTTCTGAAGAAACGAAATCAGTATTTGTGTGAAGAATTACAGAAATAATCATTCACTTTTCGAGTTAAGGAGCCATGTTCTGATGACTGTTAAGTTCTGATATAAGTCTAAGTTATGATATTAAATCCTGATTCTTTACTTGACTTATTTGTGGTTAAATCTGAAACAGTCATATTTAAAATCAGAATATGTTTGGGTGAGTTATAAACAGTCAACATAATTTGGGTTAGTGGTACTCGTATATGCACAGTAATTTTTTTTACTTGTTTCGTGTGCTCATTAACTCCTGTTTTAAGCTTCCAATGGCTGTCATTATTGCTCATCAGTCTAGGGAGATGAGGCTTTAATTCTTTTTCACATTCCATGCATCCCTTGGTCTTCCCTTGTCTATATAACTGACCAAACCTCAGACACAACAGAAGAGAAGGAGGATTGTTATGAGGGATGAGTCAGATAGTGAGGAACAAGTTCCAGTGTCAGAACCTGTTGTTGAAGAAGCTGAGAAGGTCTCTTCTCAGAAGGATACTGGAATTGGGAGTTCTAGGCCCCTAAAAAGGCTTAGAAAGCTAAATTCTGATGATGTAGCTCCTACAGTCTCCTCAAAAGCTAAAAGAATTAAAACACTAGCTAAAAGGCCTGCAGATTCTGGTAAAGGAATGGAAGCAGCAGCTAAGGAAGGGGATCAGGAATCTCTGATCTCACAAGACCCTGTTGAAGCTAACAATTCTCCAAGTGCTGATCCAGACCTTCATGCAACTCATCACTCTCCACTTCATGAGCCAGAAACAACTCATATTCCCACACCTCTAGTATCTCCAGTACATGCTGATAACCAGGGGCCAAGTGATGAAATTGACATCCATAACTTGGAAGTGCCTCAGGTTTTGTACTTAGAAGCTCCTCCTACTCAAATCACTCCACCACCAACACCACTTCTTGATGCTGATTTTAATCCAAAATTGCCTACAACACCTTCTCTGCATCTAGATACTGAAGATCAAATTTTAGATGAGCATCAGAATATGGATGTTGATCAGAACTTAGTTGGAGATCAGCACTTAGAGGATGATGTTGAAGCCTCCATAGCCTCTCATATTATTCTTTTATCAGAGAATTCTGATGATGCTGATTCTAGAAGTTCTGATGCTGCTAATGATGGAGTTACTGGTGAAGCTGCTGCTACAAATGTAGATGCCGATGCAGCTGGTCCATCAGGACATGCACCTCAACAAACTGTTCATAAAGCTGAGATAGTCAAGAAGTTTGTTATAGGGGAAGCACCAGTACCTTGGAGTGAAACTCCTAGAGGACAGGAGTGGACTAAGGAGTGGAACACAGTTAGTTTTGTTCCTTTTGAAAAGATTCTTGCTGAGTATCTTCCAAAAGCTGATGAAATGCTGATAAATGATGATTTCAAGGCACAACTGAGATTACTGCATTGAGTACAAGGCACCTTCGAGGTCAACACTCAATAACTCATGACAAGGTGAATAAAATTCAAGAAAACTTGATCCAACAAGATATGAATCTTAAACTTGAAAAGAAAAGGTTTTTCCAACCTACCTTTGACAGAATTGCCAACATTAAGAAAACCCAAGAGAAGCAATAGTCTCAGATTGATGAAATTTTGAAGAATCAAGCTTCTCACCAATCTCAACTCAATGAGATCCAATCCTCAGTGGAATTGCTTGTCTCTCTTCTTTTACCTGTTGATGCCAAAAATGGGGGGAAAGTAATTAAGTCCAAATGCAAACCTATCAAGACACTGAAGGGAAAGGATGATGAAAAAGATGACCAGGGAAACTCTGGAATGGGTGGAGGTCATGGTCAAGGTAAAGGTCTTTCATTAAGTAGAACTGGAACTACAAGTCAAAGAACAAGTTCTAATACTGGAAGAAGAATAACTTCTGATACTGGTAAAAGGATAAGTTCTGATGAACATCTGGAACTTGATGAGGAGATTTCAAGACAATTATTTCTGAAAGAAAATCTAGGAACAGACTTTGAGAGTCTAAAGGAAGAAGAAGCTAGACTTAAGTTAGAAAAAGTCAACTCCAAATCTGAAGCTTCTGTTGTTGAAAAGAAACTTCCTAAGGCTAAAGGCATTGTGATAAAAGAAAGGACAAATCCTGAGGCAACTAAGGCCAAATCACAAATGAAGATAGATCCAAGGTCCAAGGGCAAAGAAAAAGTTGGTGAACCTGTAAAGGTTTATGTGCCTGCTATGGATGAAGAAATATCTGATGAAGATGCTAATCTTACTCTGATTTCAAAGAAGATTTCTCAAACAACCTCTGACATGGCTCAAGTTGTTCAGAGTCAAGATATAGTAAGTTCTGATATGACACTGAAGCAAGCAACCTCTGACATAGATCAAGTTGGCTTGATATCAGAAAATAAGGAAAAGGAAACCTATGACATTGCTCATGTTAAACCTTCAATGTTACTCCTACCAGGATTCACCAAAGCCAAACAAACTAAACCTTTGAAGACTGCAACAAGTGGTTTTGAAGCAAGAGTTGTTACAGGAAAGGAAGCAAGAGATAAATCTGGATTGGGTAGTGCTGATGAAAGAAGAGTACATAACACAACCAATGATCCAACTTCCTTAAGTGAACCAGGTGTTGGAGCAACTCCTGAAAGATTGAATCAGCTTGAATCTGTACATATGGTTTACCATACATTCTTAAAAGAACACATCTTGTTATATTTCATGACAGATGGAAGGGTATACCACATTAGGCAAAATGCTATACCACTGAAGTATTATGAGGAACTAGAACATGTTCTATTCTTACTTCAAGTGAAGAATAGATTAACAGATGGTGCTGCAAGTTATATGAAGACTCAAATTCAAAGACAGAAGAAGCTTTATTCTGTAAAGTCTGACAGCATATACTGTCCCAAGTACAGAGATCACAAGGGTGATATTGTCGAGATGGAGCCTAACTCTGCTAAGATTATAACTACTTTTCTGGGTTATAAGGCTGTGGAATTCAATCTTGAGTCTGACAAGGCATATTTGATCAAACTAGATCAGGACATAAAAAAAGCTAGAATAAATGATCTCAGGGCTGCTATCTTTCAAATTGGTGAAGATACAATTGAATTGAAGAATGCTAAAAAGAGGATGATTGATGAACTTAAATATGCTGAGAGATGCTTGTTAAAGAACTATCTCATAACAACTCCTGACATCAAAGAGATCAGTAATTAAAGCCAAGTCAAGATCTACAACTGCTCAAATTCTGATGTGTATACAGACTGAAGTTGTTATTAGAAGTTAAAGATGGTAAAGCTTTAAGGACTGTAAGTTGTAGTTATCTAGTCAAATTCTCATGCATTTGTACTTAATGTTTTTGACATCATCAAATATCTGGTAAACTTGTATATTATGCTAATTTACAAGTTGGGGGAGATTGTTAGATATATTTGATAATGTCATGTCTGATATGATTTGTGTTTAGTTTTCAGATCTTACTTAAATAGGACAAATCAGTACTTAACTGGAAATCAGCACTTATACTGAAGTCAGAACTTAAGTTGTCAGAACTTAAGTTATCAGGAGATATTTATCAGGACTTAAGGGGACTTTCAGATAAGGAAGGCGGCTGATTGAAAGGAAAGAAGATCAAGACAAACGCAAGAAAAGATATGCATGAAGAAGGAATTCTATGAAGAATAGAATACTTGGAAGAAAAGATAACTAGCTGATATATTTTAGGAAGCAGAATTATATTCCATATCAATTAGCGATTATCTTGTAACTGTGTAGTATATAAACACATGCATAGGGTTTACACTATATGTGTTATCATTATCGAGACTAATATTCATTGTAACCCTAGTAGCTCTCGTGATATTTGTTCATCACTGAGAGAGGACAGTTCTATATTATAACAGAGTTTATTATATTGAATAAAGTCTGTATTCTGTTACTTGTGTTCTTTAATTCGATTTGATTGTGCTAAACACTGTATTCAACCCCCTTCTATAGTGGGTGTGACCTAACAATTACATTGAGGTCTGGGAAGGTTGGAAGCACTGCAAAATCTCAAGTTCCAGAATCCGAAGTTTTGGCTGAAGAAGATGTGTAGAAGGAAGGAGAAGTGGAATCAAGGAAGAAAACTGTGAAACACACTCCTCCTGAGGATAATACAGGGGAGAAACAGGTCTATCCTCCACCTCTTTTTCCTAAAAGGCTGTAGAAGCAGAAGTTGGATAAGCAATTTGCTAAGTTTCTGGAGGTGTTCAAGAAATTTCATATCAACATACCTTTCGCTAAAACTCTTGAACAGATGCCTAGAAATGCGAGGTTTATGAAAGGTATTCTCTCTCGAAAAGTGAAGCTCGATGACTTAGAGACCGTTGCTCTTACGAAGGAATGTAGTGTTGTGCTACAACAGAAGTTGCCTCCGAAGCTTAAAGATCTTGGAAACTTCACTATTCCTTGTACCATCGGAAACTTGTCTTTCGACAAATACTTGTGTGATTTGCGAGCTAGCATCAATCTGATGCCCTTGTCTATCTTCAAGAAGCTTGGTCTACCTGATCCGAAACCGATATACATGTCATTGTAACTAGCTGATCGTTCCATCGTTTATCCACGAGGTATAGTGGAGGATATCTTGGCTAAGGTGGATAAGCTCATCTTTCCTACTGATTTTGTCATTCTACACTTTGAGGAGGATAAGAAGATTCCCATCATCTTGGGAAGACCATTCCTGGATACAGGCCAAACTATGATCGATGTGTAAAAAGGAGAGCTTACGATGAAGGTTCATGAACAGAAGGTCACTTTTAATATGTTCAAGGCAATAAAGTTACCCACAGCTAAAGAGGAATGCTTTAAATTAGAGATGGTCGATTCTGTAGTGAATTCGGAACTTGAGCAATTTCCAAAGTCAGATACCTTAGAGAGATCCTTAATAGGGGAATCAGTTATTGAAGATGAAGAAGGAGCAGAGCAATTGCAGGTTTTGAATGCACCTCCGTGGAAGAGGAAGTTGGATATGCCATTCGATTCTATTGGGTTAGCAGAGCTGTAAATTTCTCAGGAGCGTCTTAAGCCGTCTATTGAAGATGTTTCCACACTTGAGCTTAACCCACTATCAGATCACTTGAGTTATGCATTCTTAGGTGCAACCCATGATAAGGGGTTGGGATATATTTTTGATGATGTAGAGAGTGGCCAGATGGATCCTCCCATACCTATAGAGGGTTCTTCTCATGCGCAGTAGGCAGTTGATAGGACTGGTGTTGGTGATGCGCAGTACATGCGATTGACTAGGCGTATGGAGGCCATGCACGACATTCACTGTCATTTTGCTGCAGATTTGACATATGCTCTCGGTACTGTTTCCCGAGACACTGGTGTCGAGGTTGATTGGCCACCTGATCCTCCATCCGAGGAGGGTGATTCTCCTGACAACTAGGTATGCCTGAAATCTTTATTATTACCTTCAATGCGGACATTGAAAATTTTAAGCTTGGGGGTGATAATGTAAGGATTAGTTTGTGCGTGTCCATATATTTCATATAGATTCATATTGCATACTTAGTTGTAGTTCATTCATATTTTTGCATAATTGTTCATATAATACATATTTGTTTGTGTTTTTATGTGAGTTCATGTAGTTGCACTTGCATGCATATAACATGATCCCTTAGGTTGAGTTGTTTCTATTTGTTAAGTTGATGTTGATTTGAGTGTGGTGATGAAGAACAGAGGGATAATTAAGTTCTAATGAATTGACTTCCATGCCAGAAATAATTTTTTTCCCACTAAGTCTTATAGATTGTTGTGGAGCTAGATCATGATCATACTTGTTTATTTGTTGAATTTAATCACTTGGTTATATTAAGAATATTTTTTATTCTCGTAATGACGTAAAAACACTGATTTTTAAAATGGAGAAAAGCTTGGATTTCATTGCTAGTTGTTGGAAGGCTAGGCGTCAAGTGGCTAGTAGCCAGCTCATAATTTATAAGTAGTCTAGGGTTGAATGAGATGGAGCGAAACACACTCATTCAAAAATTATTAAAAAAAGA
Organism: Apium graveolens; assembly: GCF_009905375.1. Classification (NCBI taxonomy): domain Eukaryota; kingdom Viridiplantae; phylum Streptophyta; class Magnoliopsida; order Apiales; family Apiaceae; genus Apium; species Apium graveolens. The sequence goes on along the minus strand of NC_133649.1, from coordinate 205,772,496 downwards.
GAAAAAGAAGAAAAAGAAAAAAAAGTATGTGTTCATGCATAATTGATCAAGAATGAGCTCTTTAATACTCGAGTTATTAAGTTCTAGGGAATTTTGTGCCTAGTGACCTAACGCTTTGGTAGTCTGGGATCCGCTAACCTAACGCTCACTACATGGGTATTATTGTATAAGTCTTTTGGGACCTCACTCATTGCATGGTCAAATAAGCATCTTTGTTATGTGTTCAATAATAGCATGAATCCTTGTATAACTCTAGTAGGAAGGAGGTGTGGTGAGTCATTATGCGTTTATCGTCTATTATGTTTATAAACTTGTGATTGTTTTGATAAAAGATAAGTTATGGTTATTGATCTAGTTTCATCTAGTTTCAAGAGTATATTTGTTAGGCATCCACACACGCACGTTTTGGTTTGTGAGTTGATTTATGAGATTTATTTGAACTCTGTTTTAAGTTATTGCATTCTTAGAGGCATTGGCTTATTCAATTGGTTATAGTTATTCTGAGGGGATCGATTGCATTATCATTTAGTTATATTTACGTAGTTGGATTCAAGCATTAGGTTTGTTTTATAGATTTGAGTATGTTTATGCTTGAGGACAAACATCGATTCAAGTTTGGGGGTGTGATAAGTGGATTTTATATCTACTTGGAACGCTTCATTACAGGCTTAAGTTGGTGTTTTGGACTCAAGTAGGTATTTTTGATGTGTTTTTGTGTTATTACATTTCAGGCATCATTTAATTGAAGAAAGGAGCTTTTCAAGGAAATATGCTGAAAAGAGATCAGAATTGGAATCCTAGTCCATTCTCAAGTTGTAGAGAATGTCGTTAGCTTCGTGTGGGCATTTGAATCACCTAATTCTGACGAGCAGAACTCAAGATACGGCCAGAAGAAGAATTGTCAGAAAATTTCCATATGGTCAGCGCGGCCGCGCAAGAACCAGCGCGCCCGTGCCGCTGAAATCACTATTCCAGCACGGCCACTCCCGAATGTAGCGCGCCCGCGCCCTGTTTTTGCACCAGATACCTGATTTTATTCGAAATTGTAGATTTTGAGAGTTCTGGTCATCCTGGAGCCTATATATATCAATAAAAGACATTTTCAACAACAAGGAGTGAGGGGAGAGCAATAAGAAGACCTAGAGAGCACGAGAAGGCTACGGAAAAGAAGACTTTTGTTTTCTTTAATATAGTTGATACTTGGATGCTTATTTTCGATTTGTCTTGAACCCTAGTACTCTTATATTGTTTATTATCATGCTTTCGTTGGAACCCATGGTGACGATGAGTTCGGTTATGAACTAATCATTATTATGGGGTTCTAACGAATTTACTTATGAATTTTTATAGTTAATTTGTTTAATATCTTGGTTTGTGGTGATTGATTGATATCCTAATATTGGTTGTGCTTATTCGTCTTATGTGCGTAGCTAACATATATGATAGCGTGTTTATCTCTATTGAAGCGACAGTGAATATAATGATTTAGAACTTGCCATGCTAGCATAGGTTCATGTATTTGTTATGCATGATTCTTAGGTAATTTTAACTATCTTACTTGTGACGACTGAGAATTTTGCGACGTAATTAAGTGAATAAAGTATGATTTTTGTGATGTGATTATAAATTATGTGATTAAGTGTTGATTAATTATTTTATTGTATATTAGTATCTGGGAGCGTAGATAGACGCATTCCAATTTAAAGAGTCAGCTTAGGAGTTAAGCTGTGTTGTCGGGCCGTCAGGTAGAACGGAACCCGTCCTAAAAAGGGATTAAAGTATTTAAAATGTGAAATATGTGTTATTATGTGAAATGAATGTTTAAGTAAAGTATTGCGTTCTAGTGACGTATCGGTCGATAATGATATTGTGAAGCGTAATTGAAACGCTGAGCGTCGGGCCATTAGGCAGAACGTGACCCGGAACGCGAAAAGAAGAATAATGATAAAAGGGAAATTTTTATGATCAAACATAAGTTGTGATGTGTGAGTATACATGTAATAACCCTAAAATTTTGAACTTTTTGTAACCCTTATGAATAGTGTTTTAGCTGAATGAGAAAACTTTTCATGCCACACTATGTAGGGTGATAAGTGGCATTTTATACCACTTAGAACGTCTTAAAATGGCTTAAATTGGTGTCTTGAAATCAAGTATTTTGTGTATTTGATGCGTTTTTCTAGTGTTTATGCATTTCAGGGTATTAGTTGCATTTCGGGGGAGGAATCATCAAGAATAAGCCTTGGCATGTGTTCACCATTGCGAGAGGAAAGGAATGGGCAGATTATGGAGAAGAAATGGAGCAAACCTGGATTTTTTCCAGTAGAGGCCTGCGCGTCCGCACAGCAATGCTGAGCGGCCGCGCAGCAACCTGCGCGCCCGCGCAGCTATGCTGAGCGGCCACGCAGGGTCGGGGAAAAAGATAAATTATTTTAGACTTCTACTTCTGTTTGGCTTCCAACTTCTATGTAATCTGAGTTTTATGGGACTATTATATAGGTAGATTTGAGACGTTTTCACAGAGAGGATTAAGGGGATTATGTTTTAGATTGTGTTTTACGCAAGAAGCGAAGGAGATAAGGAAGAAGACCGATTTAGCACACCGCAACGAAGAGGAAGCATATATTCTTGTGATTCTTGTTTCGTTGTAACGTTGGATGCTAATTTTCTTGCTTTGACTTATTTACTCTTGTGACGTACTCTGTTTTAATATAATTAGTTTAGTTATTATTTTCTTGTGTTTGTTTATCATGATTTCATATGAACCCATGATGGCGATAAGTTCTATTATGGGCTAATCGTGATCATGGGGTTGCAACGGATTTATTATGGAATTCTTTAGTTAATTGTTTAATACTTTAGTGTGTGATGATTGCATGATATCTAGTATTGGTTGTGCGTATTCGTCTTATGTGCGTCGCGAACATATAAGATAGGGTGTTAATCTCTTATGAAGCGACGGTGGATCTTGAGATTTAGAACTTTCCATGTTAGCATAGGTTCATGTACGTTGAGCATGATTAGTGGGTAACTCTAACAGTTTTATTTGCCCTATGTAATCAAAAGGAATAACTTGAGCTTAAATCATTGTGTTGTCAATTTCTGTAGACATATAGGAACTCAACATAATTGATGACTATTCAACTTCTATCTTAATTATGGATGCTTGGTAGAATGGTATTAGTACAATGAAAGTTGGCTTTTATCAGTTTCGTGTTATTCGATTAATATCATCACTATCACAAGCTAAAGGTAATAACAATGGCTATAGAAGGAAGTAATAATGAAGTTGTGATCTCATGAGTGTTTTATTATTGATAAATTGAAGTGTTAATTAAGTGGTTAATTAAGTAGTTAATTATAGTTAATATTTAATCAACAATTTTAAGTGTTATTATCTTAACATTGAGAAGTAATCATACATTGGTGAGTGAGTTTAATTAGACAATAATTTAGTCTGAGTCTCTGAGGGAACGAACTAGAAAATATTCTATATTACTTGCGAACGCGTATACTTGCGTGAATATTAGCGCGTGTTTTCGCCCTAACAAGTTTTTGGCGCCGCTGCCGGGGACTCGGCATATTTGTTTAGTTTATGTACTTACCATCATTGGTCATTAGGACTCAGTGATTAGGACGTAGTAGTTACTTACTCTTTTCGGTTGTGTTTCAGGTACTTTAGCAAGCGTTTATGCAAACTCGTTCTCGTGCTCGCAAGAGGACTTTAGATACAGCTGAGGAGACAGACGAAGTTCTTGATATTCCGGAGAAGTTAGATTTTGAGGATTCGGATTCAGGAACTGAGCAGAAAGAACCAGTAAACATGGGAGATCGTATTGTTCAAGCTGATCCAGCTCTTATGGATTTTTCTCGGCCTAAAATTGATGACATTCAGTCAAGCATCCTTCATCCGGCTATTCAAGCTAACACCTTTGAAATCAAGCCGGGCACTATTCAGATGGTGCAGAATTCTGTTTCTTTTGGAGGAGCGGCAACTGAAGACCCCAACATGCACATAAGGAATTTTGTCGAGATCTGCAGCACTTTTAAGTATAATGGCGTGACTGATGAGGCTATCAAGTTGAGGCTTTTCCCATTCTCACTGAGGGATAAGGCTAAAGACTGGTTACATTCTGAACCAGCTGGGTCCATCACTACGTGGCAAGATCTTGCGCAAAAGTTTCTGGTGAAGTTTTATCCAATGGCAAAGACTGCTGCTATGAGGAGTGCTCTTACTCAGTTTGCGCAGCAACCTACAGAATCTATGTGCGAGGCTTGGGAACGCTACAAGGAAATGTTGAGAAAATGTCCACATCATGGAATGCCGGATTGGATGGTGATCACTGGTTTCTATAATGGTTTGGGGGCCCAATCTCGGCCCATGCTCGATGCAGCAGCTGGAGGAGCCTTATGGGCTAAAAGCTATACTGAGGCGTATAATCTTATAGAGACGATGGCTGCAAATGAGCATCAAAACCCAACTCAGAGGATGACGTCAGGCAAGGTAGCAAGTATTCTGGAAGTTGATGCAGCCACCGCTATTGCAGCCCAGCTCCAAGCGCTATCAATGAAGGTTGATTCTCTGGCTACGTATGGAGTTAATCAAATAGCTATGGTTTGTGAGCTTTGTGCAGGTTCTCATGCTACGGATCAGTGTTCTCTTGTCAACGAATCTGTTCAGTATGTGAATAATTATCAGTGACAACAGCAGCCTGTGCCAGCGACCTATCATCCTAATAACAGAAATCATCCAAATTTCAGCTGGGGGAATAATCAGAATGCTATTCAGCCACCATATCAGCAAGGAATGAGTAAACAGTTTAACCCACCTGGATTCCAGCAACCACAGCAGTATGCTACAAGGCAATCATATCCTCAACAGGGAAGTACAGCTGCACCCACTAGTGCTGATTTTGAGGAACTTAAGCTGTTGTGCAAGAGTCAGGCGGTTTCTATCAAGACCTTGGAAAATCAAATCGGTCAATTAGCCAATGCAGTGCTCAATCATCAACCTGGGACTCTTCCCAGTGACACGGAAGTACCAGGCAGGAAGGAAGCTAAAGAGCAAGTCAAGGCTATTACCTTAAGGTCTGGAAAAGTGGCTGATGCTGAAAAGGCAAAGGAAGTCGAAGCTGAAGTTAGAGATGAAGAATCTAAGCAAAAGGAGAAAGCGGTGGAACCAAGGAAGACTACTGTTGAACACACTCTACCTGAGGCTAATACAGGGGAGAAACAGCTCTATCCTCCACCACCTTTTCCTAAGAGATTGTAGTAACAAAAGCTGGATACACAGTTCGGGAAGTTTCTGGAGGTGTTCAAGAAACTTCACATCAATATACCTTTCGCTGAGGCTCTAGAACAAATGCCTAGTTATGCGAAGTTTATGAAGACTATTCTTGCAAGGAAGGTGAAACTGGATGACCTTGAAACCGTTGCTCTCACGGAAGAATGCAGCGCTGTTCTGCAGCAAAAGTTACCACCAAAACTGAAAGATCCAGGAAGCTTCACCATTCCTTGCACCATTGGCAATCTAACTTTTGACAAGTGCCTTTGTGATTTGGGAGCAAGCATTAATCTGATGCCGTTGTCGATCTTTAAAAAGCTGGATCTGCCTGATCCAAAACCCACATACATGTCGCTACAATTGGCTGACCGTTCCATTACTTACCCAAGGGGCATAGTTGAGGATGTGCTCATCAAGGTGGATAAGCTCTTCTTTCCAGCAGATTTTGTTATTCTGGATTTTGAGGAAGATAAGAAGATTCCCATAATCTTCGGAAGGCCTTTCTTGGCTACTGGTCGTACCTTGATAGATGTGCAAAAAGGTGAACTTACTATGCGGGTCCAAGATTAGGATGTGACCTTCAATGTATTCAAGGCAATGAAATTCCCTACAAAAGATGAGGAGTGCTTAAAAGTGGATGTGATTGATACTGCGGTTACTTCGGAACTCGATCACATGCTAATGTCTGATGCATTGGAAAAGGCCTTAGTGGGGGATTTTGACAACGATGATGAAGATAGCAACGAGCAATTACAATATCTGAATGCTTCTCCATGGAAGCGAAAGCTGGACATACCATTTGAATCTTTTGGTACTTCTGACCTTAAGAATGCTGAAGGGAAGCTCAAACCATCAATAGAGGAAGCACCTACCTTGGAGCTCAAACCATTACCTGAACACTTGAGTTATGCTTTTTTAGGTGATTCATCTACGTTACCTGTTATTATTTCATCTGACCTTTCAGGTAGTGAGGAAGACAAGCTCTTAAGGATTTTGAGAGAATTCAAATCGGCTATAGGATGGACCATAGCAGACATCAAGGGGATAAGTCCTTCATATTGTATGCATAAAATTCTGCTAGAGGAAGGTAGTAAGCCAACTGTGGAATAGCAGCGAAGACTGAATCCCATCATGAAGGAGGTGGTGAAGAAAGAAATTCTGAAATGGCTAGATGCAGGCATCATTTATCCTATTTCTGACAGCTCGTGGGTGAGCCCCGTATAATATGTACCTAAGAAGGGAGGTATCACTGTGGTCGCAAATAAAAAAAATGAGCTCATCCCTACTCGAACAGTTACAGGATGGGGAGTATGCATGGATTATAGAAAATTGAACAAAGCCACAAGGAAGGATCACTTCCCTCTTCCATTTATTGATCAGATGCTTGATAGATTGGTGGGACATGAGTATTTTTGTCTTCTGGATGGTTATTCCGGGTATAATCAGATTTGTATTGCACCAGAGGATCAGGAAAAGACTACCTTCACTTGTCCATTTGGCACATTTGCTTTTCGCAGAGTTTCGTTTGGGTTATGTGGCGCACCGGCCACTTTTCAGAGATGTATGATGGGTATATTCTCTGACATGATTGGAAATAACGTCGAAGTGTTCATGGATGACTTCTCCGTCTTTGGACACTCATATGATGAATGTTTGAATAATCTGCGCGCCGTACTCAAAAGATGCGTGGAAACTAATTTGGTGCTTAATTGGGAGAAATGTCATTTTATGGTGCGTGAAGGCATTATCCTTGGGCATAAGGTCTCTAGCAAGGGTCTGGAGGTGGACAAGGCCAAGGTGGGAGTCATTGAAAATCTTCCCCCTCCTAATTCTGTGAAAGGAATCCGTAGTTTTCTTGGTCATGCGGGTTTTTATCGGCGATTCATCAAGGACTTTTCAAGATATCTAAGTCGTTGTGCAATTTGCTTGAGAAAGATGTGCCGTTCAAATTTGATGATGAATGTTTGGCAGCATTCGAGACTCTCAAGGAGAGTTTGATCATGACACCGGTCATTACATCACCAGATTGGACAGAACCGTTTGAGATGATGTGTGATGCGAGTGATTATGCGGTAGGTGCAGTTCTGGGACAACGCAAGAAAAATCTCTTCCATGTGGTCTACTATGCAAGTAAGACTTTAAATGGTGCCCAATTGAACTACACAACTACTGAGAAGGAGCTTTTGGCTATAGTCTTTGGCTTTGAGAAATTTCGATCTTATCTGCTTGGTACGAAAGTAACAGTATTCACTGATCATGCAGCTATTCGCTATCTGGTTTCTAAGAAGGATTCGAAGCCGAGACTCATTCGTTGGGTGCTTTTACTTCAGGAATTTGAGTTAGAGACCAAAGATAGAAAAGGTACTAAGAATCAAGTAGCTGACCATCTCTCTAGGTTGGAGAATCCCGATTATACTTCACAAGATAGGACGTTAATCAATGTATCTTTTCCGGATGAGCAGTTGTTTGCAATTCAGGAGGAAGAACCATGGTTTGCAGATATTGTAAACTATCTCGTTAGCAATATAATGCCTCTTAATTTGACATCCGCTCAAAAGAAGAAGTTTCTGCATGTGGTGAAGTGGTATATGTGGGATGAACCATATTTGTTTAGACAGGGAGCTGACCAGATCATCAGGAGATGTATCCCGTTCTGTGAGATGGAGGGGATATTACGAGACTGCCATTCCACGGTTTATGGTGGACACTATGGAGGTGAGAAGACGGCAGCTCATATTCTGCAAGCAGGTTTTTTCTGGCCTACTTTGTTCAAGGATGCTCATCAGTTTGTTTTAAGGTGTGATCGTTGCCAAAGAGTGGGAAATCTGTCAAGGAAGGATGAGATGCCATTAAATGTGATGCTTGAAGTCGAGGTCTTTGATGTGTGGGGAATCGATTTCATGGGGCCTTTTATCGCGTCTTGCAATAATCAGTACATCTTGCTGGAAGTCGATTATGTCTCAAAATGGGTCGAAGTTAAAGCTTTACCGACAAATGATGCAAAGGCAGTGCTAAATTTTCTTCATAAGCAAATTTTCACAAGGTTTGGAACACCTCGGGTAATCATAAGTGATGAAGGATCGCATTTTTGCAACCGTAAGTTCACTTCTATGATGCAGCGTTATAATGTGAATCATCGAGTAGCTACTGCCTATCATCCGCAAACAAATGGTCAAGCGGAAGTGTCTAACAGAGAGATAAAGCGTATTCTAGAGAAGGTTGTTTGTCCGTCAAGGAAGGATTGGTCTTTAAAGCTCGATGAAGCTGTTTGGGCTTACAGAACAGCATACAAAACTCCACTTGGGATGTCACCATTTCAGTTGGTGTACGGTAAGGGATGTCATCTACCGGCGGAGCTTGAGCATAAGGCCTACTGGGCATTGAAGAAATTGAACCTGGATTTAGATGCAGCTGGTAAGAAAAGAATGCTTCAGCTTAATGAACTTGATGAATTTCGACTTCAAGCGTACGAGAATAATAAAATGTATAAGGAAAAGGTGAAGAGGTGGCACGATAGGAAGCTACATCCTAAGTTATTTGTACCAGGGCAACAAGTTCTTTTATTCAACTCTCGACTCCGACTTTTTCCTGGGAAGTTGAAATCAAGGTGGTCTGGACCTTTTATTGTCAAAACTGTGTTTCCACATGGAGCGGTGGAAATTTTTGAGAATGATTCGGACCAAGCATTCAAGGTTAACGGTCAGCGGTTGAAGCACTACTATGGGGACATGGCAAACCGAGAGGTGGTTAGTGCCATTTTGTTGACTACTTGAGAAAGGTACGGAACGTCAAGCTAATGACGAAAAAGAAGCGCTGCGTGGGAGGCAACCCATGAATTGTTGTTACAGGAACCCTTAGAAGTTAATAACCTATCCAAAAACACAAAAAAAATCAGAAAACAGGGGCTGAAATTTTTTTTTTCCAGAGACCTTCCGCGCGCCCGCGCAGCTATGCTGAGCGGCCGCGCAGGGGTCAAGTTCCAGAAAATTTTTTACAGTTCAGAAAAAAAAAACAAACAAAAACACAAAAACAGTTTTAGCCCATAAACCCACGAATTGTTCCCACTACCCCATCATTTTATCCCTTAATTCCCAAACCCTAATCTAATCCACACCCTATATATACATACACCTATCCTACATATCTCCCACAAAACTTCCTACACTTAAACCCTCTCACAAATATCAAAAATCAGTTCTTACACACTTTTATTCACGAATCAATGGCACCCAAGAGAGCACGTACTATTGACAGCAGCAGCACAGTTCCTACTGCTGATTCATCGAGGGGTACTGCTGCAAGGTCTCGGTTAACTGACAGAGCTGCGGAGGAGGAGTACACTAGGCTGTTGGGGAAGCCGATTCTGAAGGAGAGGGGGTTTTTACCATCAGGGAGGGATGGTGAGTTATTGCCCATGATTGCAGAGAAGGGGTGGATAGCTTTTTGTGAGTCACCCGAAGCAGTACCGATGAGTGTTGTTCGCGAGTTCTACGCGAACGCGAAGGCTGAAAAGAATGGGTTTTCTGTAGTCCGTGGGCTGACGGTTGATTATCATCCTGCGGCGATTCGCCGTGTGATTGGACAGCGAGAGAGGAAGCCCGAGGAGGAGAACTGGAATGAAAAGACTGCTGAGGATTTTGACTTGGATTTGATTTATGCGACTCTCTATCGACCGGGCACAGTTTGGACCCGCAGTCCAGGCAATAATGAGTATCGCCACTTTTCGGCGATCGCCATGAACAGGTATGCCCGTGCATGGAATGCATTTATATGTGCTAATATTTTGCCTTCTTCACATGCACACGAGGTCACAGTTGAGAGAGCACAGTTGTTGTGGGGAATTCTGCATGATGAGTACTATGTGGACCTTGGTGAGTTTATCTACCAAGGAATTCTGAAGTTTTTGAGGGGAGCAAAGCATATGAACATTCCTTATGCATCCACGGTTACGAAGCTATGCCGAGCAGTGGGAGTGAACTGGCCAGCTCATGAGCAGTTGCAGTTGCCAGCAGCTCCGATTGATTCTGGCACTCTGAATGGGATGCAGGAGTGGACCGGTGGTGAGCCTGAGGAGTATGGGCTGGGTTATCGTCTTCCAGGAGGGCGTCCAACACGAGGTGCTACTATGGCTAGGCCAGGGCATGGTGAGTCTGGTTCTTCGAGAGCTCAGGAGGGTGTTGGGATGGGTGATGCCTAGTATAGGAGGCTTTCACGGCGGATGGATGCCATGTTTGAGACACAGAGCAGGTTTGCTCAGGAGCTCACCCTTGCGTTAAGGACTGCTTTTCGAGGCCTTGGAGCTGATATCCAGTGGCCAGTTTTTGGTGAGGACTCTGCATACCCACCGCCTGATACTCCACCCACTGTGTTCCTTTCTACTACTTTCACTGAGGACAGTGAAGATTTTTAGTTTGGGGGTGGTAGTTAAGGAATATTGTGTGTGTGTCATTTAGTTGCATATTCATGATAGTTTAGTTCATATAGTTGCATAATTTATGCCATTTAGTTTTTTTTTATGAATGTCATGTAGCTCATGCATTTACCATGATCCCTTTTGCAATAAGTTATCGACTGAATTGTGATATTGATGCGAGTGTAGTGATAGCATTAAAGTGATATTAAGTTGTGTAGGTTGATATGCATGCTAGAAACAATTGTAAGTCCACTAAGTCTTAAAGAATGCGTAAGGGCTAGATTGTTGTTATGATTTGGTTGTTTTCAAGGTCAATCTACTTATTATGCTTAGAATTCGATTATAGGTTCTTAGTGATAAAGACATGAAAAAAAAAAAAATTTTGGAGAAAAAAATATGGAAGTTGTTGCTAGTTGTGGCTAGGCGTCAAATGGCTATTAGCCGGCTCGCATATGTTGCGAGTAGTCTAGGGTTGAGCAAGATGGAGCGAAACGCACTTGCTCAGAAGTTATTAAAAAAAAAAATAAAAAAAATTTTTTTTTTTTGCATAATTGATCAAGAGTGGGCTTTTTGGTATTCGAGTTATTAAGTTCTTAGGGGAATTTGTGCCTAGTGACCTAAGGCTTTTAGAGTCTGGGATCCGCTAACCTAACACTCGTTACATGGATACCATTGTATAAGTCTTTTGTGGACCTCACTCATTGCACGGTCAAATAAGCATTTGAGTTGTAAATAAAAAACACGATTCCGTAGTAAGCTCCAGAGTTCTTGTAGTGTTGTATATCACTTTGTGCCTAGAATTTTTGTTCTTTGTATAATCGTAGGATTGCCTTGAGGATAGTCTAGTCATAGTAATTGGTCTAGTTCCGAAGCATATCTGTTAAGCATTTGCACACACCACGTTTCTGGCTGTATGTCCGTTTGCATGAGTTTATTGATCTTTAGTTGTCTAACTGCATTCGTTGAGATGTGACAATTTGGTTGGTTAATTGTAGTAAGGGGGATCGTTGCATTCTCATATAGATTGCATTCATGCATATTTTTATTTGTTTTTGAGTCTGTGACGCTTGAGGACAAGCATCGATTTAAGTTTGGGGGTGTGATAAGTGGCATTTTATACCACTTAGAACGTCTTAAAATGGCTTAAATTGGTGTCTTGAAATCAAGTATTTTGTGTATTTGATGCATTTTTCTAGTGTTTATGCATTTCAGGGTATTAGTTGCATTTCGGGGGAGGAATCATCAAGAATAAGCCTTGGCATGTGTTCACCATTGCGAGAGGAAAGGAATGGGCAGATTACGGAGAAGAAACGGAGCAAACCTGGATTTTTTTCCAGTAGAGGCCTGCGTGCCCGCGCAGCAATGCTGAGCGGCTGCGCAGCAACCTGCGCGCCCGCGCAGCTATGCTGAGCGGCCGCGCAGGGTCGGGGAAAAAGATAAATTATTTTAGACTTCTACTTCTGTTTGGCTTCCAACTTCTATGTAATCTGAGTTTTATGGGACTATTATATAGGTAGATTTGAGACGTTTTCACAGAGAGTATTAAGGGAATTATGTTTTAGATTGTGTTTTACGCAAGAAGCGAAGGAGATAAGAAAGAAGACCGATTTAGCACACCGCAATGAAGAGGAAGCATATATTCTTGTGATTCTTGTTTCGTTGTAACGTTGGATGCTAGTTTTCTTGCTTTGACTTATTTACTCTTGTGACGTACTCTGTTTTAATATAATTAGTTTAGTTATTATTTTCTTGTGTTTGTTTATCATGATTTCATATGAACCCATGATGGCGATAAGTTCTATTATGGGCTAATCGTGATCATGGGGTTGCAACGAATTTATTATGGAATTCTTTAGTTAATTGTTTAATACTTTAGTGTGTGATGATTGCATGATATCTAGTATTGGTTGTGCGTATTCGTCTTATGTGCGTCGCGAACATATAAGATAGGGTGTTAATCTCTTGTGAAGCGACGGTGGATCTTGAGATTTAGAACTTGCCATGCTAGCATAGGTTCATGTACGTTGAGCATGATTAGTGGGTAACTCTAACAGTATTATTTGCCCTATGTAATCAAAAGGAATAACTTGAGCTTAAATCGTTGTGTTGTCAATTTCTGTAGACATATAGGAACTCAACATAATTGATGACTATTCAACTTCTATCTTAATTGTGGATGCTTGGTAGAATGGTATTAGTACAATGAAAGTTGGCTTTTATCAGTTTCGTGTTATTCGATTAATATCATCACTGTCACAAGCTAAAGGTAATAACAATGGCTATAGAAGGAAGTAATAATGAAGTTGTGATCTCATGAGTGTTTTATTATTGATAAATTGAAGTGTTAGTTAAGTGGTTAATTAAGTAGTTAATTATAGTTAATATTTAATCAACAATTTTAAGTGTTATTATCTTAACATTGAGAAGTAATCATACATTGGTGAGTGAGTTTAATTAGACAATAATTTAGTCTGAGTCTCTGAGGGAACGAACTAGAAAATATTCTATATTACTTGCGAACGCGTATACTTGCGTGAATATTAGCGCGTGTTTTCGCCCTAACATAGGGTTTCTGTTATGGATATTCTGAGATTTTATTAGTACTCTATATGGTATATAAGTGTATGTAAAGATCGTCAGAATCCAATTCCGAACACTTTGGTTTTTCCCGGAAATCCACTAGATACGGAAAGAATTGAGTAAAAGGTAACAGGATAAAAAGGATTTAAATTAAAGGATTATAAGAGAGGATCATAAAAGGAATATAATATATTGAGAAAGGTTAAGGGAACCTAAGTAATAAGATCCCGGGTATGATCCCTCAAACGATAAACGAAAACGAAAGTTAAGCGAACCGTATAACAGATCAGCGGTCATTAGGCAAACAATTAGGAAGTTAATCAAAGGGATAAGAGAGGATGGTGTCATCCAACCAATAGAAAGAGGACAAAGGAGGGGTGATGACATCACAAAGTGATGCAAGCATGACATAAGAGGGAAGGAAATGTGGTGGAATATTAACCACACAAAATCAAGGGTAAATGGGTAATTGACCTAAAACAAAACAAAACTAATTCAACCAACCAAGAAAATATTCATTTTCATCAAAACAAAAACACAAAATTCTCCTTCATCCTCCCTTTACTCTCGGCTTTTGCCATTTTCAAAGAAAACAATTTTCAAAATTCAAGTTCAAGGCTTCCTAAATTGGTAAGATAATTCCCTAGTATTCCTTATGCATAGTTATGGCTATTCTATGAGTTTAAGCCTCCAAATCATTCACAATCTTCTTCAAGAAATCAATGAAGAAGACAATGAATAGTGACTTCAAGAATTTTAACTTGATTTTCTTGTTTTTCCTTTAAGATCCAAGCATCCCTAAGTCATCTCAAGACTTCTTAAGGCTTCCTAGCTACTCACACCACTTCAAGGAAGGTATATCATCTCCAAACCCTAGCTTTACTTTGTTAAATAGGATGATTCTAGTTGTTATGGTGATATAGTATCTTAATGCTTGTTGGTTTAGAATTTGGTTTGGAGTGGTAGTGAAATGGATGGTGAATCTTGTTGTTTTGGTTAAAAGAACTTAAGTATAGTTAAATTCAAGCTTAAGCATAAGTATAAATGTTAATATTGAATTGATTGGGGCTGTTAGGATGTGGTATGGATGGAGTTTGGATTGGGATGTGATTGTGGCTTGATTATGGGTTGAATTGGAAGGGTATAAAATTGGGAAATCGCGTAAACATAGCCGTCGTAATGTCCGATTTACTTTAGACTGCTTTTGTTCATAAACATTAGGACCCGAGAACCCCCTGCTAGATTTTGACCATTGCCATGGTTAGATAGTTCATGTTACGAGCTTCGTTTTGATATGTAGTTCGTTTGGTTCCGATGTACGGTTTAGGAGAAACGACCATTTTAAGTAACGGCGGTTCGCGAACAAAACATTTCCCCTCGCCTTACTTTGAAACATAGGTTAAAGACCTTAAAGGGTTAATTAATGTATGAAACAATTATGTTAAGTATGTTAGGTAGTTGGTAAGACACTCGCGAAGGAATCGCCTTGAAACTCGTAATGGTTAAATTATTAAAATGGTGGAGCCGAGGGTACTAGAGTAACTTAAGAGAATCAGTAAGCGCAAAACAAGCGTTAGAGTCTAAGTTAGTTAAAGTATAGATTTACAAGTGACTTTGGTTTAATTCCAAGTTACTTATTGTTTATAGGTTACCAGACTCGTCCCGAGCCTTTTATCACCCCCAGTCGCTCAGGCAAGTTTTCTACCCGTTATACTGTTGTTGTGATGTATACACTTGTATATGCATTATCTTGTAATAGATGCATGATGGTTATATTAGCAAATTCTTGCGATATATTGTAGCATGTGATATGGTATATATGCATGCCTGATTTATATTCTTGGTTTATATATCTGTTGGTTCAAATGCTTATAGTTGCATAATACCTATGCTAGAGATAAGCGGTATTTGAGTTTACCCTTAGTAAAGGGGATAAAAGGTGAACATATTTCTAAACCGGGAGTCGATGTTCCCGAGTATAATATATATATATTTTTATATATATACGGTCATAGTTTTCAAAACTATTAATCGAATAAGGTTTATTCGATAACTTTATCTTTATTTTATTAATGAATATTATCTTGAATATTTATTCGAGGACTTATGACTCCTTTATATTATTTATTGAATATTACTTGAATATTCATTTGAGGATGTATGACTCAGTTATTTTATTTAATGAATATTATTTATAATATTCATTCGAGGTATTATGACTCCGCTTATTATTTAATAATATCTTTAATTTATTAAAGAATAATGTTTCGATAATCAAACTTATTTTCGATTATTCAAATAAAGATAGTACTTTTGTATAAAGTATATCTTTGATTATTAATTTTCATTCAAGTAAAAGTCTTAAAACTTCTACTTCAATTATTTTATAAAGATTATTCTTTATGGGAATATTATTTAAATAATAATATTCAGTTATTTCTTTTATATTGAGACTGATTTACTTCATTAAATCAGCATCATTCCAAACACTCTTAAAGTGTTTTCAAGTCTTTAAAATGATTTTCAAAAGTTAGAGCGGATCCCAAAACTCATTTTTATATTTAAGATCTTCCTTTAAAAAAAAGGGGGATTGAAATACTCGCTCAAAACCTGAGGGATCCGGCTCTGTGGTGTGTTTTATATTCGCAACAGGTGCTGTCTCGATAAAAGAAATTTTGATTACTTACCCAACACTCGGAAGTAAAATTCTTGGAACAAGTTAATCCATTAACAAGCATCGCCTGGGAAATATCGGTGAGTTTTCCTTTCCACTAGATAACGACTTCTTGATGGAGCCGTATCAACAAGTTTCTACTTGGGGAAAGTGGGGACGAGCGTTACGTTTCAGAAGTCATGGATTTCATTTGAACTAGGAGTGGCGTAAGTGGCCCGAGTAGCGCCGGCCCAGCCTTATTATATGGCCCAAATGGCCTGGAACATCCGCATAAGGCGGTCCATTCCCTTAGGAGTTCAGTGTTCGGTTGACAAGTAAATCCGACAGTTTCTCCTCTACATGTAGAAAATGGTGGGGTTGTAGCTACTACGACTGATCATCGTAAGTGGTCCTTCCTGGCGCGGCAAACTCCCGTAATGAGTTCATCATCCAATTGGATATTTCTGCAACACTACCCAGAGCACTTCGATTAGAAAGGCTTACAGTTGGGCGATTGTTGAGTGTTGGCAGGGTCAAGTTTTCAAAATGATGTTTGCATCAATGAAGTATCTCATAACTTCATTTTATTTTGATGATATTTTAAAAGATTGAATCTATTCAAGTATTGTTAGGAATATGTGTATTAGATTTGATAAGAAGTTTCAGCAAAAACACTTAAGTAGAAATCTAGTGTTTGTACCTCAACGGATAAGACCATCTTGGCTATCCGTTGAAGGAGTAGCCTTACTTAGCAATAGTTTGGTATTGTAGCACATCTCACTCTCTTGTTTCAAGCTGTAATTCTTAGATGTTGTTTGGGAGATAATCAGTCATGTGGACTACTAATGGATGTACAAGTAGGGAGGGCTAAGTGTAAATATTTCATGCCTTGTAATTTGTATAAGTGAAGAAGTGTCACGTATTGAAGACCCTAACGGAAGAAACTAAGCTTCAACGGATGTCTCTAACGCCTCAACGGATAAGTGCTTCAACGGATAAAGCTTCAACTGCTAGAGCATCACGGATAAAGTCATCAACGGATGAAAGCTTCAACGGTGCACTGCTAGAGCGTCAACGGATAAAGCCATAACGGATGAAAGCTTCAACGGATGTCAGTCTCATAGCAGTTGATAGTAACAGTTAACAAAGCTGACAGAGGCACATGGATTGACAGAGATGTGGTAACCTATTTCAGGAACAGCAGAAAAAGCAGCCGTTTTTAGTCTGGTTCATAATGGAAAGTCAACAGATAATTCCATATACACTGGATAAAAATGGAACAGAAACAAGTGGAGAACTATTGTCTTATTGTACTTTATCTTTGTCTTCACTTGTAAACTTGGTGTTATATAAACCAAGTAGTAGCTAGTAATTAGATGAGAATTTCCCTGAGCTGTTTAGAAATATCAAGAGAGAAAATTATCTAGTTTGTACTAGGAAGCAGCTGTGATTTAATTTTGAATCACAGATTTTCTGAAATAACACATCTCTGGTGGAACAACAAATCTACCAGAAAAGTTTTTAAGTTCTTTGTGTTCATTACATTTGTGTTTAAATATATATTTGTCTGCATCAGCTCCAAGCAATTTACACACATTTGATCACTCAAACACTTAGTTACAAATTGCTCAAAACTTGAAAAAGTTTTGAGATTTACATTCAACCCCCCTTCTGTAAATCTCATTGTTAGTCCACTGGGAATAACAATTGGTATCAGCAGCTCTTAACATATAAGAGTCTAAGATCTATTCTGCTAACATCATGAGTAAGAAGGATATTGGTGTAAAGATTCAATCCTGGAAAGAGATAACTATCACTGGAAGGTGAAGATGCATTTACATCTTTCTCTCTCAAGATGAAAGCTACACAACTGCATTGAGAATGGT